>NC_089771.1:33702883-33705383 GCF_040412425.1 Macrobrachium rosenbergii
ATAAATTCGGGGTTTGAAAACGATTTAATTTAAAAATAAAACCACAAAGGAAAATAAAACGAAATAAAATAAAATAAAAAACGTAAAAATAAAACGAAATAAAATGAAATAAGTAAATCAAATTTTAAATAAATACGTCGCTTGAAAATGACTGAATTCAGAAAGGAATCAATTGAAAATTTAAAAACCCGAATTTCGCGTTGAAATAAAATAAATTAAAATGAAAAAACGTAAAAATAAAATTAAATAAACCTGATTAAAATCTATCAAAACTTCCAAAAATTCGTGGCTTGAAAATGACTGAATTCAAAAAGGATTCAACCGAAACAGGTAAAACCTGAACCTCGCGTGTCACAGCGCTGAATATCCTACCGAAACTGAACTCGACCGGAGAATTCAGCCAAGGACGCAACACATAAATTATCTTCTATTATGCTTCGACATAACAAAGACTGAAAACGATTCCTTCCAGACAGCTGCAAAATCAAAGCAAATCGTTCAGCCATGAACTTTTGGCTTTTGCAAACTCAAAAGTGTTGGATAACCATTGTTGTGAATTAAAAAAAATGAACCGACCCTCCTCCGTTATCGACTCAAAAACCTGATGTATTTAAGGTTATATTCTCAAGAAGAGTAGAATGTGGAGTTTAGGCCAAAGGCCACGCGCTGGGACCTACGAGGTCATTTAGCGTTGAGGTGGAAATTGACAGCAGGAAGGTTTGAAAGGTGTAACAGGAGGAAAACATCGCAGTTGCATTGGTAAAGTCAGACGGGAGAAAGAGAATATGAACGGAGGTTAAGTCAAAGAAATGGGAGAGGTCGCGGCCAAAACACCTTTACACAAACACAAAAAATGGCGTCGAACCAATCTGTTATAAATACAGTTACGATCCCAGAGAATTTGATGAGTCACCATTCAAACTTGAAGAAATAATCAAACCACAATTTGCGTTACCACACCAGTAATTAAACCACTATAGTTTCATAAGAAGGAATCCCATGTTTCCTAATGAACAACAAAGGTGGCACAATTAAAGCTGCTTTTTTAAATAATAATAATAATAATAATAATAATAATAATAATAATAATAATAATAATAATAATAATAATAATAATAACTTTATTGGTTGGTATACGTTATCATCATCGTTCCTACTTTCATCATCCGAAACAACTATGTTAGGCCTTCGATGTGATTTGTTTGGTTTTATCCGTTTGTAAGCAGAATTACGCTGAAAGCTACGTGAGGATTTTTACGAAAATTCTACCAGAGGTGGATTTCGTGACTGGCAAGAAGTGGTTAAATTTAGGGAAATGGGAATGTAACAATTTGGGAGAAAGGAAATTTTTTTCTTTTTTTTCTGGGGTGGGGATGCGGTTATCCAGCCTTGGTGGAGGGTTTCAATCTCCAAATGCTTGTTAGAAAAATGATCTTGATTTTATCACAAAAAAATAAAAAAAACTTAAGCATCTTCTAAAAAAATCATTAAAATTTTTGGGGTTTTATCACAAAAAAACTTAAGAATCGTCTCAAAAAATGACAAAAAAATTTTCTTGTTAAAAAAAAAAACTTAAGCATTTCCATAATGGTATGAATCATTTCCACGAATCATTTTCGATCCTCGAAACTCGAAAGCATAACAATCAACATTACAAATTTCACCTTCAGCCTTCACAAACTTCCATTTTCTTTCCATCTCTGACCTCTAATGCGACACGCCAATATAAATTTTAACAATGAACCCACATCACGTGATAATCTCAGCTTTCATCCCTATTTTCATCTGAATTACTCTCTCTCTATTTTTCGTTATTTCTCCTCTCGGTGAATATCTACCACTCATTCAATCTCTGTTTCTTGATCAAGAACCACTTCTCTGTCTCCTCCCCTCATTCTCCTTTTGTCTCTCTCTTCTCACTCCTTTTCTGATTCTTCCTCCCTTTTCTATCTCCTGCCTTCATTCTCTACTTGCTTCTTCTCACTCCTTTTTTGATTCTTCCTCTTCCATTCTTACTCATGGTAATTCGCCATTCCACTCATCCAATCTATTTCTTGATCAAGAACCACTTCTCTAGTCTCCTCCCTGCATTCTCCTCTTACTTCTTCTCACTCCTTTTTTTAATTCTTCCTCTTTCATTCTTATCCATGGTAATTCACCTTCCTTTACTCCATCGACTGGCACGCCTCCACACCCCCTCCCCCCCTTCCCCATCATTATCCCTCCCCCTTTTTCCCAGAGCGGAGGGTTTTCAAGGGCACCTAAAGAGGATTTAAAGACCAGATTCACAAGATACTGTGAAGAGCAGTTAAGGCTAATTCTCCTTAAATCATAGGCTAAGGCCCTATTCAAAAGGGCATCATTCATGAGATATCCTTCCAAGGGGATGAGTGGGCCACAGAGAACGACAAACATTTTCTGTCCGTCCTCAGATCTTGAAAACTACCGAGGCTAGAGGGCTGCAAATTGGCATGTTGATCATCCACCCTCCAGTCATCAA
>NC_089771.1:33710383-33797883 GCF_040412425.1 Macrobrachium rosenbergii
TGTCTAAAAGCTTTCAAATTTTGGACCCTCCAACCCAATTCAATTATTAAATTAGAGGAGTATTCTGCAAAGTACAATTTTGAACACCTCATCATTAGGGTATTCCTTTTTCGAACACTCCCAACCTTTGGGTTGGGCTTCAACAATTCCATTATTAAATTTAGAGGAGTATTCTGTAGTAGTACAATTTCGAACACCTCATCATTAGGGTATACCTTTTTCGAACATTCCCAACCCCCTGGGGCTTCAAGGATTCCTTATTTGAAAACAGAATCCGTCCGCCTCGCATCTTCGACTACAATGGGGCCTCTGAGGACTGCTAATGCCAGGTATAATAATCAATATTCATGGGGTATGATCACGCGCTTTCGTCAGTGCCCGTACCCACTCGCTCGTTACCTAGTACCTATCCCTATCCCGGCCTGCTGCCTCACCTATGCCTGCCCCTCATGAGGTCATGCCCAATTTCGTTACTTAGGTCCATCTTCAGTTTGTTTGTGTATACATTCGTGTAAGGTTACCAAATCTCTCTCTCTCTCTCTTCATACGCCTTTACTTATTTTCTAAAGTACATCATTAGTTCATTTGAATATATATGTGTGTGTGTGAGTTTATGTCCTCTCTCTCTCTCTCTCTCTCTCTCTCTCTCTCTCTCTCTCCTTTGCACTTGTCAATGTTCAGTCCAGTGTTACTCCATCATATTTAGAGGGCTCGTGGCTATGAAGTTTGGCTGTGCCTATCAGAACATTCCAAGAACCACATCACGCTGGCTGAACGAGAGAGAGAGAGAGAGAGAGAGAGAGAGAGAGAGAGAGAGAGAGAGAGAGAGAGAGAGAGAGAGAGAGAGAGAAATTTGCTGAACTTACACAAAAATATATATATGCAAATGAATTGAAGACGGACCTGAGAAGTGAATAAAGGTGTGGAGAGAGAGAGAGAGAGAGAGAGAGAGAGAGAGAGAGAGAGAGAGAGAGAGAGAGAGATTTGCTAAACTTACACAAAATTGCATATGCAAATGAATTGAAGACGGGCCCAAGAAAGTGGGTAAAGGTTGTGTGGAGAGAGAGAGAGAGAGAGAGAGAGAGAGAGAGAGAGAGAGAGAGAGAGAGAGAGAGAGAGAGAGAGAGAGAGAGAAGAATATCTAGCTAACAGATAATGACGTCACGGATGCAATTTGTGCAGGCTAAACGCAACAGTGCACAGAAACAGAAGCAAGCACTGACTTCACTTCAAGGGAATGCAAGCAAGCACGTGCGCCAAGCACACACACACACACAAACAAACGGACACACGCAAGCAAGCAAGCACGCACTGACACACGCACGCAAGCACGCCCCCGTTGCCAAGAATTTCTCACAGTTCTACTTCCTCCTCCTGAACCAACAAACCTGTGCAATTAAACCTGTGGATATCTGAACACCTGTGCATTTTCGCTGACTGAATTGAATATAGAATTTAGGCCAAAGGCTGAGCACTGGGACCTATGAGGTCATTCAGCGCTGGAAGGGAAATTGACTGTAAAAAGGTTTGAAAGGTGTAACAGGAGGAAAACCTCAAAGCAGCTGCACTATGAATCAATTGCTAGGAGCCTTAAGAAGGCACTCTGCAAAGAACCTTAAGTATAATGCCTACAGTGCACCGCATGAGGTGCACTGACGGTACTACACCCCACGGGATTTTCGTTGACATGCTGAGGTACGCACATGTGAAGTAGCGCCTGTTCTGCTTACAGGTGTGGAATGTACCACATTCTCCTTTTTAGCTTTCTGTAAAAGAGAACTATTGAGATAGCTATATTGTCTGTCCGTCCGCACTTTTTCTGTCCGCCCTCAGATCTTGAAAACTACTGAGGCTAGAGGGCTGCAAATTGGTATGTTGATCATCCACCCTCCAATCATCAAACATACCAAATTGCAGCCCTCTAGCCTCAGCAGTATTTATTTTATTTACGGTTAAAGTTAGCCATGATCGTGCTTCTGGCAACAATCGGGCCGTGGCTGAAAGTTTCATATATATATATATATATATATATATATATATATATATATATATATATATATATATATATATATATATATATATATATATATATATATATATCTTGGGCGAATGCCAATTTCTGAAGTGGACGAGAGAAGAGTCGCTGGCTTTGTCAGAATCAGGTTTATAATTGGGAGCTTTTCAGGGCATTTTGCCCGAGTGCCCAAGCTGCTGCCTGCACGATACAGATGACCTGATTGGAGGAAGTCCGAAGCAAATGACCTGGTTGGAGAGAGAGAGAGAGAGAGAGAGAGAGAGAGAGAGAGAGAGAGAGAGAGAGAGAGAGAGAGAGAGAGAGTTAGCTGATGAAATACATGAACAAGAGAACAAGTGGTTGCAATACATAAATAACAATAATCTAATTTGCAAACAAAGCAACGCAACACTAAGCATAAAATACAGAAATAAACAAAAATAAAATACAAAATACAAAATTCGCTACCGAGCAGATACTCCGATATGAAAAAAAAAATATTACTTTGACAGATGGAACTGTCAATCACAGCAACTTCTACCGTGCCTTGCGACGTGTCCTCCAGCGAGGCGGTACTACAGGGCACTAATGACGGAATATGGGGGAACCCATTTATTTGCTCTAATTTACTTGTTCCAGTCACGTCATCGTAAATTACCCTTTCTGTTTTCTTGCACGCATGCGCAGACACGATAGATGATCGAAGAGATGTGATTGCTAAATACTGTACACGTATACTTGCACACACAGTTGTTTATATATATATATATATATATATATATATATATATATATATATATATATATATATATATATATATATATATATATATATATATATATATATATATATATATATATATATATAATCGTTACAATGTAGCCGATAAGCACGGAAGGCCGTTACGTTTAGGCATCACTGTACCAAACTGAATTATTAAATCTCAAAATAGATAAGTATGGAAGGTCCCTTAAGTTGAGGCGTTCCTGAACTATATATTAAATATAAAATCATTCTCTGGTTTTGTATTCCCTGCCCCGACATCTAGCGGGGTCATTACGGAAGCAATTAAAACCTCCCAGATCGTCGATCTCGAACCTCGTAAAACAGGTGGCTCGCGTCGACCTCTGGCGACAGGGCGTGAAGTTTCGCTTATTTTAACAATATAATGTGTCGTCGATTAGGACAGATTAGTTGACGACGTCGAATATGGGGTGATAAATGAGTTTATGTTGTATTTTGCTTGACAAATGAGTTTGCGACGTCGAATATGAGATAAATGAGTTTGTGGTGTTGTCCTTTGCTTGACAAATGAGTTTGAGACGTCGAATACGAGGAGATGAATTGGTTAATGGTGTCTTTTGCTTGAAAAACGAGTTTATCAAGTCGAATATGAGGTGATAAATGAGCTTATGATGTCTTTTACTTGATAAATGAGTTTGCGACGCCAAATATGAGGAAATGAGTTGGATTATGTTGTCTTTCGCTTGACAAATGAGTTTGCGACGTAAAAAATGAGGAGATAAAAGAGTTTATGATGTTAGACACTAAATACGAGGAGGTAAATGAGTTATGATGTCTTTTACTTGACACATTAGTTGACGACGTCGAATATGAGGATATAAATGAGTTTATGATGTCTTTTGCTTGATAAATGAGTCTGCCACGTCAAATATGAGGAGATAAATGAGTATATGAGGAGATAAATGAGTTTATAATATTGTCTTTTACTTGACAAATGAGTTTACATGGCTCATATAACCTCAGAACTTTGAAAATGTCAAATTAAGGCCAACAAAGGAGTTTACAAAGTGAAATACAAGGACTAAAGTTAGTTTAAAACGTCAAGTATGATCGAGTTTTCTGCCCGGTGGTGGCCTCAGCCACGGCCCATAAAACTCTCAGCCATGGTCCGGTGGCGGCCTATTTTTTTGGTAACTATAGCGCTGCTAGAAGTGCGATTATGGTTAACTTTAACCTTAAATGAAAACAAAAAAACTACTGAGGCTAGAGGGCTGCAATTTGGTATGTTTGATGATTGGAGGGTGGATGATCAGCATGCCAATTTGCAGCCCTCTAGCCTCAGTAGTTTTTTAAGATCTGAGGGCGGACAGAAAAAGAGCTGGGACCTACGAGGTCACTCAGCGCTGAAAGGGAAAGTCTGACAGGTGTAACAGGAGGAAAATCTCGCAGTTGCACTATGAAACAACTGTTAAGGGAGGTGGAAAGTCAGATGGAAGGAGGAGAATATGAACGGAGGTACAGTAAAAGGAACGAAAGAGGTTGCAGATAGAGGCCACGGAAGACCCTTAAGTAATGCCTACAGTGCACCGCATAAGGCGTACTGACGACACTACTCCAGCTACGGGGTTCTCACAGAGGTAAAACTCTGAAGAATTTCAACAAGGGACCACGTCCAACCTCTCTCTCTCTCTCTCTCTCTCTCTCCGTCTCAAGGGTTTCCTCTTATTACTATTCTTTTCCCCAATTATAACGCCTCCTTCCTCCCGTAATTACCTCGCCTCTTTCTTCTTCTCCTTTCTTTCTCTCTTTCCTCCTACCGTCATCACCAGTTCTCTTTATCAATTCTCGATACGATTTTAATTTTTATTTTTTTTTATTTTTATATCTAAATATTTTCTCTTCTTCTGATTCCTACGTTTATCATTATCTCAATTTTCCTCTTTCATTCTTGTTATGCCAATTCCTGCTTTTCTGCATATTTCCATCTTCTTCTTCTTCTTCTGTTCTTCCTATTCCGAATCTTACGTTTACCACCATCTAAATTTTCCTTTCTCTTTATTATTCCAATTCTCAATTTTACTCGTATTTTCCTCTTCTCCTTCTACCGTTTTTCTCTCGCCCTGCCAACTCCCTCTTTCGTAAATAAGCATCCACGTCTCTTATTCCATCTCCCTCTTCGAACCGTGTGGCACTTCTCGTCCTCTTTCCTCGCCACCTCTTGTTCTCACTGTTCCTCCTCTTCCCTCTTATCGTGTTATCTCTTTCTATCATACAGTTGCCTTTCATACCTTTCACTTTTTTTTATTTTTCTTATTATTGCTCAGATCTTCCAACTGTCTTTCGTCAGTGGTTTCTCTCTCTCCTTTTACTTCATCTCCCTTTCCGTCTAGTTTCTCCATTCCTTTCTCTCTTTTCCATTCTTCCCTCATTCCTCTCATCTACGCCCTCATTAATTCGTCATTACTCCTTCCATGCATATCTTAAAAAAACCAATTTTCCTTCATTCCTCAACTCGGCGTCGCCTCACATCAAACAAACCTTTCCCCTCGTATCTAAACCCATGTTCCATTCTACTCCCACATTAAAGGAGCCTTCCCCCTTATCCTTTAACCCCCTCCCCACTACAATTCCCTCCCCCTTACGTTTCCACGCGCAATAGTTACTCATACCCCTTCCATTCAACAGAGGCAAATGAATGAGGCAGTCTGGGAGTTAGGAGCCCAAATCCGTTTAGATATGTTTCAAATCCAGGGAGCTTTATTCTGCAAACAATCAGCGTTTGTTTTTTTACTTTATAAATGTTTAGCCACTGTTCACTCATGCTTAAAGATATATGTTTATCTTGAAAGCTACCTCATAAAGAGATAAATAACTCTACTGGCAAAATGTGCCCAAAAGGGAAACCATTAAAAAATATACTTGAAAAATGTTTCGCTACTGTTTAGTCATGCTTAAAGATATATGTTTATCTTGAAAGTTGCCTAACAAAGGGATAAATAGAACTATTGTGAAAATAATTCAAAAGGCGACACAATAAAAAAAAATACTAGGATTTTGGTTCAACTATATGCTATGTGGAATTACAGCATGGAATTCTGGTTGCAAAGCTTTCAATGAAACAAAATGCAATGGAATTTTGACTGCGTTGCATATTTTTTGGAAGCTTGAATCTCAAGTCAATGGCCCCTTTGGTGGGCTTGTGCTAATATGAATAGGTTTCATCTACTGAATAATAATAATAATAATAATAATAATAATAATAATAATAATAATAACTGCGTAAAAACTATGAATACCCATATCCTCAGTAGCATAGCACTAAAAACTATGAATACCCATATCCTCAGTAGCATAGCACTAAAAACTATGAATACCCATATCCTCAGTAGCATAGCACTAAAAACTATGAATACCCATATCCTCAGTAGCATAGCACTGTCTTAATACCTTCAGTAAACACAGACTGTACAATCATTCAAATAATTCTCACCCAAATTGAAAGGAATATGACAAAAACTATTCTGCGTTTTTCGAAGCTTGACTGGTCAACCACCTTGCTATTTAGAAATATGACTGTCACTAATTTTTTGGACTGGGAGGAAGACCCAACTCTCCTTAGAAACTTCAAGGAACGGATCCGAAACTTCCTTGTCCGGACTTCAAAACTTGAAAGCAAAGGAGAGAGAGAGAGAGAGAGAGAGAGAGAGAGAGAGAGAGATCAGGCGATGAATCACAATTATTGCTCTTACCAAATGATAATCACTGTCACTATCTGAATTCTCTACCACAAATATATTCCTTCATCATTCTCTGCCTCTTCCTATCACCGCTACAACGTACCGAGAGAGAGAGAGAGAGAGAGAGAGAGAGAGAGGACGTCGGATGGTTAAGGGGGCCTCTTCCATTGATTTTCATTAGTTGTGGCGGCTACACTGCGGTTCTGTTCTGTGATGAGTACAGAGCCACGGTGCTTGGCCTCAAGTACCGGACTTCCTCCTAGACCTAAGCCTTAGAGAAAATCCTTTTTAAAACGAGAGAGAGAGAGAGAGAGAGAGAGAGAGAGAGAGAGAGAGAGAGAGAGAGAGAGAGAGAGAGAGAGAAGCCTAAGCATGTTTAAGAGGGTAAGACGAACATAATGGCCGTATATTCCTATTCTACTTAGGTGTTTCTTCTACCATAGATCTGAGCTCAACTGTGGGCGTTCGAGGTCGTGTCACAACAAAGGAATTAATAACATAATTACTTCCAGGTATCCCACAGGTTATTTCAATACAGAGCAGAGCTTCAAAAAGAGGTTTAGTACTACAGCTTCTTGAGACATATTTAGTTATATCAATTCTCTCTCTCTCTCTACACACACATATATATATAGGCCTATACTAATAGACCAATACATACATACATATAGTTGATGTTTTTTCAATGTAATTTAACCCTGTTTAATTAAATTTAAAAGGAACATGAATGCACGATTTACACCACGAAACCACGTACTTTGATCATCGCATCTTTCCTTTCTCCTCGCAATACACACTTGACGAACAGAATAA
Organism: Macrobrachium rosenbergii; assembly: GCF_040412425.1. NCBI lineage: Eukaryota > Metazoa > Arthropoda > Malacostraca > Decapoda > Palaemonidae > Macrobrachium > Macrobrachium rosenbergii. The sequence goes on from NC_089771.1 coordinate 33,717,692, forward strand.
AAAGGAGAAAGGGTTGAGAAGAAACTCTTGCAATTTGTAAACCTTAACCCAAAACCGGTTACCGACGGAGTTTTCACAACCCCCTCCCCACCCCACCCTTTCCCCCCAGCCGCTGAAAACAAGTCCAGGAATTCCAATAACACGGGTTAGACGGACAACCACCCACACCCAGGAGACAAGACCCCCGTACACACACATACATTAGACGCACACACACGCACACCTAAAGCCCCATAGACGGGTTTCAACTACGACGTTATTGGTATAGCTTAAAGCCTCACTAAGTTAGACAGACAGAGAGAGAGAGAGAGAGAGAGAGAGAGAGAGAGAGAGAGAGAGAGAGAGAGAGACCCTCTTCCCTGCTACCTAAGCCTGTCACTGGATTGGAATTTTCACGATGAAACCTAAGATAAAGGGAATAGCATCATCACTATAGGCCTAGAGAGAGAGAGAGAGAGAGAGGAAAAAAACGTATATTTTAACCTTGTGTGTAAAATTGTAATGCTACTACAAAAATGGCTAGTACGAAAACACTTTAAGCATATAAACAAATACGAATAATCACACATTTATCGCAAGCAAACAGGTCGAAAATCACGGTTTTGGTTTTAGAGAAGACATGATTATCGTTATCGTCACATTCACGCCTTTAATTCTTATTTTACAATAAAGCCAAAGACTGAAATCTCTGCCTTCAATAAACACACACACACACACACTATATATAATGGCAGTAGTTTCAGTCCATTTCATACGGGCTGTTACTACGGTGGTAAAAAGAGGTAATGCCTGGACATTGCTGTCCTGGGAAGTGCAAAGGTTTGGGATATAAACAAAAGGTGTTCCAAAACAGAGAAGCACCCAATGAAGGGTTGTGGATCCCTTTGGTTAAACAAAATACCCCCTAAATGGCAGATGAGCCTCTTTTTCTAAGCCAAACAACAACAATTTCACTCCTATACAATAATGGAATGTGAAAATACTGTAATAGGCCTAATAGCATTCTCTCTGAACTGTGTGGTGTGAAAATCACCAAAGTGGCTAAGCCATGGATTTTTGCAGCTCTCTGACCCTAACTACAATACTGGCCAACAAAAGTGAAGAAAAATTAAATAACGTTCCCCTACAGCATTCAACTACTCATACAGGAAGTTTATAGTTACTATTTATACAGGTAAATGTGACGGGGAAGAACATGCAAGTTCTAGGGAAATAGCAAACATACCAAAGAAAGTGTAAGGCAGGATTTCATTACCAAAATCAAACCCATTTCATTGCCAATGCAGTATTTTTTATATGTCATCACGGGTCGCTCCATGAAACAGTTGGTCTAGTTATTACTGCACTCCAAAACTGCGGTATCCAGTATATTTAAATTCACCATCACATGCACAAACACAAATATATATATGTATGATAGAAATATTGAAACAAAATGGATTTCATTGTAAGGAAAACATTTAAAATTGTCAATCTGCGACTCCCATAGGCATAGTATGCCTAAACATAACTTCAAATTACTGAGTTGGACACATCTAGAAAAACTTAATTGCTATGGAAAAAGGGATCAATAACTCATTACTAGTCAGTTAATTTATATGTTTAGTTAATAATGAATACTGAACTGCGTCCATTCGTTAATTAACCGGAAACAAAGAATAATATGCCTACCATAAACCGTCCGAAATGTAATAACTAATATTTATAGGCCTACCATGTTAAAACCGCATTAACTTATCGGCCTATGTAACTCAATAATAACTACCTACACCTATGCTACTACTCTTCCTCAACATCACCTACTTCCATTCTTATTTCACCCCATTTTCTAAGCAACCTTCTTCAATAACCTATCGATGAGCAAACTTCGCCAAACTTGACTCAATTATGGTGGCTCATCGCCACAATAAGGAGAGAAGTTAGCGTTAATTTGAGTCTCAAAAAGTTTACGAAACTTTTATGTAATACAGTGAAAAATTATATATATTATATATATCAAAAGGAATAAAATATAGCAAGGAATTCTTCCAAGTACTGTCAACGCATCTGCAGCGTAATAATTGAACAATTTCATGTAAAGCTTCTTTCTCTAGTTAGACCAAGAGCTTCTTACCAAGACTAAGCTTTCTAGACGATCAAATGTATTAACAGAAGGACTAAAGTGTGTTTTAACTGTTAAAAATGACCATTATGATTAAATATTTACCTTTACTAAGAAGAAATAGCAGCAACCGAAGGGGTGTATCGCCAACGTCGCAGTTGTGTGTGAGAGCTGAACGAAGTTCCTTGTTTTTTTTATTATTATTTTCACGACCTTGACAACACAAACTCGAGGAATAAAATTCTTGGCATGTAAACAGTAGGGATAAAACTGGCCCCCCCAAAAACTACGCAAAACTTTCCTTTTTTTTACTTTTCAGACTTCTGCATTAACACCTTATATATATCTTAATATATTTTAATATATAAAGGGCATGGCTCTCGATACGACATTAAGAAACGCTCGCGTGAATCTTAAATCATATTAATTTTACTAAAAAAGAGTCCGGTCGTCTATAACGTACGATGACGCTTTTCATTCATAAATCACGTGCGGAACTATATACGACGATGCTTTCCATTCATACATCAATTAATGACGATGATAAAGGTTGGTCGCCCAACAACAGAAACACGACCACCACCTCGCTTTTTAGGGGAAGAATTTTCCCACCTCTCCTTTGTACTTTCCCGTCGAAGTCCGGTCACTGTCGCGCGCCTTCCTCTTAAGTCAACAAGCTGACGGGAGTGTGCTGCGCGTGTCCCCATCGAACGACGACACCTGCACGTGGGAGCGGACTCGAGGAAGCGGGTTTTTGCATCGGTAGCGACAAAGGACCAGCACTACGGCACATTGGGCTCTGGCCTACAGAGAGAGAGAGAGAGAGACACACTCTCTCTGCCGCTCTGCCTACACCATGCTTTACCGAGACGCCCGAAGGTGCCAGATGTTCATTTAACGTATTTTTATATTCCCATCGCCCCAAAATAGACATTAAATCGTCAATAAACGACTTATAGAAAGAGAGAATTATTATAAAATACCAACTAGAATCATCACTCCGACGCAACTCGCGCAAAAAACCGATAAATATTCACGTCGAAAAAACACGTGCTTGGTAACTCGGCCCCTGATCGACAGGCGCTGCCGACGGGCGCCAAAGTCGCCCCTAGCGTCTTCGACCAGAGCGCCTCTATTCCCGTGCGAGGAGGAAATAGACGAAGGTCACGTAGCTGCAAAAGAGGTTTATATGCGGAAAAATAGAGTATACATCAAACGGGCCACCATCGGCGCACGTGTCGCCTATCGTCGTTCTGGACAGGCCTCTGATGGAATGATGTTAATCGAATCGGTTGTGTTATTAATGTTAAAAGAGACGGAGAGAAACGGCATTAAACGAACAATGCTTCGTTAACAACAAGTGGTGATTTAGTTCATTCAATTAACCGTTACATGCGTGGACGACCCGAGCGCCTGCCAATGCCGCGTTTGGGGTTATTAATGAAAAGAACGACTGAGAGAGAGAGAGAGAGAAAGAGAGAGAGGAGAGATTTGTGAAAAGGAACACTCTATATGAGATATTCAACTTCAAAATCGTTATTTTACTCTTATTATGGGAGCAGGTGGGTAATGCTAGGCCTAGGAATCAATGAAAAAATATACAAAATTACAGTAATATGAGGGACAGATTATTAGGCCAATCTAGGACACTGATGCAAGTAAAATCGATATGGGGTAAATGAGAGAGAGAGAGAGAGAGAGAGAGAGAGAATGAGAGAGCGCCTTCGAAAGGATCATTCTGCGGTCAACAGTGAAAAGATCATGATTGATGGAAGCATAGACCCAAATAATAATTCAGCCGCCCTAAAATTTAAACGGGGTTTGAAATCAAACGGGATTGGCGGTATGGCTTGTGAATATACTCGACAGTATCTGTTCCTTTTTTACTCTACCTCCGTTCATATTCTCTTTCTTCCATCTTACTTTCCACCACCCACCAATTCTCACATGCAAACCGCTTTGAGGTTTTCCTCCTGTTACACTTTTTAGACCTTGTCGAATGACCTCATTGGTCATATCGCTTGGTCTTTGGCCTAAATTCTATATCCTATCTTATTCTATCTTGCCATCGCTAAATATTATTTCTCTAAAAAGATTTAAGGGATGACAATTCACCCACCGACTTGAAAATCGTTAGACCTATGTCTAACACGGCTTCAATATTTTACATCCCATTTTGCAAGTCACACTACAGTTCCTTGACCTTCACTTCCTTGTTATTATTCTTCGTTGTCTCTTGCATATATAAACCGAAATCGTTCGTAACAGTCCCCTGAGTAAGCGTTCCGTTATCGATTTGCATCGCGTCTGACAACGCGAGAAGTTAGGAATCCACATAGGTATCGCGGTTGGACACTATGTTGTGAAAGCCAACATAGGCCTATGTTCGTTAATATAATTTACGGTAATTGTATGAGGGTATGAATGACGCGTACTCACTAGTCATTATTATGGCTATTAATATTAATAGACAGGGTACAGCTAGGCCAAGGCACGCTGCAAAGTGGGATCTTGGCAGTCAATGCCTACATTGCACCGCATGAGGCACTGACAGCGCTACTTCTCATTATGGATTTCCGGTCAGAGAGCTGATTTTACTTCGATGCTAGGATGGCGTCAAAACATCGACCAGGTCTTCGAGGCCGAATTCCAAAGGGGTGGTTAGCTACAGACCCTGTGGGGGTTCAATATTTCGGGGGAAATGGTCCATTCTGATCCGCCAGGAGCGAGATATGCGATGGCTTACTGACAATTTCAGAAGGCTCTAGGAAAAATTAGGCTGAATTATCAGAAGAACCTTTATCGCTATCGCTCCCCTCTCTCTCTCTTCTCTCTCTTGGTCTAAAGGATGATAACCAAAGAAATGCTCTCTCTCTCTCTCCTCTCTCTCTCTCTCTTTCCAAAGGATGAGATAACCTCTCTCTCTCTCTCTCTCTCTCTTAGTTTCCAAAAGATGAGTTAACCAAAGAAATGTGTGACTAGAGTGAAGATATATGTAAGTGTAAATATACACTTAAAAAATGTAAGTGTAAATATGCACTTAAGAATATGTAAATGTAAATATGCACTTAAGAATATGTAAATGTAAATATACACTTAAAAATATGTAAGTGTAAATATACGCTTAAAACTATACAGTACATCGAGAGCTTTCGAGAATATTCTCGAGACTGACATGTGGAGGAGGGATACAGGGTATGTGTTGACATGGGGAGGGGGGATACAAGGCGTGTATTTTCTGACATGGGGAGGATGGGCGTATGTTGAGGCCAATGGGAGACTAAAAACATATTTGGAGTTTGTTATACTACACTTTATGTTTCCCTTGGAACATTTCCATTTATTATTATTATTATTATTATTATTATTATTATTATTATTACATCTCAGACAGATAGAATTTAGGGGTTTAAATGCCTATAAATATGCTGTAGGCAATAACATCACAGACACACACACATACACTATAAAAAAACACGCACAAACACACACAAATACACGTCAAGGGAATGAATAGCCAAAACTTCTTCTCTACATGCCATAGGACTTAATGGCTTTGATATTACATACGTCACATTTTTCCTCTGTCAGTTGGGAGATTCATTTTTCATGTTTATTCCAAAGAGAAATGAGAAAAGAAAGTGATAAGTGGCATAGAAACTCTAAAAAAAAAAAAAGTGACTCGAACCTCAAAAAATTGACTCGAACCTCAAAAAATTGACTCGAACCTCAAAAAATTGACTCGAACTTCAAAAAATTGACTCGAACCTCAAAAAATTGACTCGGACCTCAAAAAACCTGACTCGAAACATCAAAAAGTGACTTTGAACTCTAAAAAAAAATTGACGAACCTCTACCAAAAGTGGACTTCCTGAACCTCAAACACAGTGACTCCGAACTCTCTAAAAAACTCGGAACTCAAAAACTCTCAAAAACAGTGACTAGAACTCTAAAAAAGATTGAACCTTGAACTCAAAAAGTCACTCGAACCTCAAAAAATTGACTTGAACTCCAAAAAGATTAGAAACTCAAAAAATTTACATGAACTCAAAAAAAAATAAAACTGAACTCTAAAAAAGGAATGCTGCTAAGAACTTTACGTAACGCCTACAGTGCACTGTGAGTGCACTGACGGCACTAATACCTCCCCTCTCTCAAGACAGGAGACAGACAAAGGAACACTTACTGTGGATGACTGGAGATCACAACTTCTCCCTGGAGAGAGTGTAAGATGGGACTCAGGACGTAACCCCTGCACATGTTATTTGGCTTCACTTTTCTGCTGACAAAACAGCAACTTTGTAAGTGAGGAAGAAATGACACACACACAATAATAATAATAATAATAATAATAAGAATAACAATAACTCTACAAACAACATTAACATTCAATAAATGATTAATTGTTGTTGTCTTCGACAAGTTATTTTTGTTTAGATAAAATACAGAATCTGCTGTAATTGATATAATAAGAAATAACACACACAATAATACATAATAATAATAATAATACACACAACAGGTTAATAATAACACACACACATAGATACCTCGAGGAATGGCAATAATAATAATAATAATAATAATAATAAAAATAATAACAGCCATAATAATAATAATACTAATAAAATAATAATAATAATAATCAATAATAATAATAATAATAATAATCTAGATACGGAGGATGGCAAATCCATTAAATGTCTGTAAAAACAAACCCTAGGCAAGATCTGGAACGAGTGAACAAAAGATAAGAAATGCACCACGCAAAACCTCTCGTTCTTTCCTGAAGTTGAGTAATTATGATTTAATAAATCAAGTGAAAATTTGATTTACACACTGAAAACGCTGATAAACAAAAGATGAAAAGTGCTATCAGTAATGATTTCAACACTTGATTATATCTGTAAGTGAAAGAGTGATTTTAAAAAAAGTTAGGAAATAGCTTGTACCAGACCCATCAGTTTAACTCAGTCTCTCAGCTTCTCTCTCTGTTCACAAACCAAATGAGCAACCACTAAATCAAGGTGAACAAATTTAAGTCTTGGGCACTTAATTATATATATAAAAAAACACGTATATTAAAATAAAGAGTTCGACACACAACCTACCTGTCAGTATACAAAGGGCCAATATGTCAACAAGAAACTGGAAAAAATTGATTCCAAGCGCACTTCTGCTCACAAGAGGTTGAGGACTTCTGTCCTTCGCCATTCAACAGCCAACTGACGAAGCATCTAAACGTCATGACGCTTAAGAAGAAGAAGAAGAAGAAGAAGAAGAAGAAGAAGAAGAAGAAGAAGAATGTGAAGAAGAAGAAGAATGTGAAGAAGGAGAAGAAAAGGGTGTGAGAGAAGACGAAGACTTTTTTTTCAGACTACATCGTTCAATAGATAAATGATATATATACCCAGTAGCCTCAAGGCATTATCAGTCATGAAATCCTTTTAGATTTCAGCATACCAGGGATTAAATGTCTTGTCGTCTGTAAGTTTTGAGATTTTCTGGGGAATGCTGTACCTCAGCTAGATGGAAGTTCATTCTCTCTCTCTCTCTCTCTCTCTTACACACGTCTGCAAATTCCTTTCCAATAATCCTAAACATGATGGCTGCAGTCATTCGTGATAGTCAAGTTTATCAATTCAAGGTTTGTTCTGTGTTACTCCATTTATGGATATTTTCGCGTGGAAAATCAGTGCAACATTCGTAGTTTAATTAGTGAACGGTGGATGAACGCCTTTGGCAGAAAAACTTCCACACTACGAGCAGTTTTATGCACCTACCTTTTAAAGTTTCCTAGGCGTTGAGAACCTTTCTTTCCAATGCCTTTTTAACCCCACCTACCCAGACCCTTCCTAGGTCGTCTAGTTTATCCCGTACCACTTCTAAATTGTATCTTCTTCACCAGTCTATAGCCTCCCTTTCTCTCCACATGACCCCTGGAGTTAGAAGAGTTTCTGAGGTGCGTGTATGTATATATACAGTTTTAGGCCTTTGATTTCAAATTTCTCACGTAACCGTTTCAGAATCAGCACTTTATTCATTCACATAGCTCCTCCACGTCATCCTGTCCTCTGCTTCACTTTCTCAATCAAAACTTTGCCATACACTTTCCATGATATACGAAGTAATTTTATGACACTACAGCCTTTAACAGTTGCATCTTTCATCTTTACATTCATAAAGCAGATAGACACACACACACATTGCACACACACACACACATATATTTATTTTGAGGAGAGAGACAGTTTGTCTTCCTGAAACACAGCCCCTTTACTTTCTACATTTTGGCGTTTTCTATGGATCCTTTTTATATTTTGATATATAGATATATGTATATATATATTATTTGTATATATAAACTATACTTATTTGTACGTATAACACACTACACACTAAGAAGCTTGTAACTTTTCTAATAAAATCCAAAGATACCATCCAGTTTAGATATCCTTTAGCAAATAAATATATATATTCCAGTTTGAATATATATATTTAGCAATATACGATATATATATATATATATATATATATATATTATACTAATGTGTTTGTGTTTAAGCAAAATGCATTTACATAAACACATCCCCGAGTAAAAGTAAAAACCTAAAAGAGAAAAAAACTAATTCATTCTGAGATATTGTACGTGCTTACTCGTATACATAAAATCTTCCAGCCACCAACGCTCGTCTCGCATTGAAGAGAGAGCTGTCAATAATTTCTTTTCAGCTATTTTTTCTTTCTGGTTTTTTTTTTATACTATTTTCTTTTTCTTTTTTTTTTTTTTTTACTATTTTCTCTTCCTGTTCCTCCTGATGCCTGGTGTCTTTCAAGATCGTGTTCTTCAAAGCACATTTTGCATTACAGGCTTTTCATTTCACAATGAATATTTTTGACGATGATAGGAGGAGGAGGAGGAGGAGGAGGAGAGGAGGAGGAGGAGGAGGAGGAGGAGGAGAAAGAGAGAGAGAGAGAGAGAGAGAGAGGGGTGGGGGCTGGACTGCAAACACCAGAATGGGATCATGTCCAAAAGAGAGAGAGATATAACTGCATGATCATACTTGAGAGAGAAGAGAGGTAGAGAGAGAGAGAGAGAGAGAGAATGAGAGAGAGAGAGGAGAGAGAGAGAGAGAGAGAGAGAGAGACTGCAAACATGAAAAGTTGACAAGTACGAGAGAGAGAGAGAGAGGAGAGAGAAGGGGGAGTAAATGAATGATTATACTTGAGAAAGAAGAGAGAGAGAGATAAACTAAAAGATTAGAGAGAGAGAGAGAGAGAGAGAGAGAGAGAGAGAGAGAGAGATCTCATTGAATGGAATAGGAGAAAACTGTTCCTAACAATGTAAACTTCATACAAAAAAATCAATGAATTTCCATCTAAATTCGGTTTTGAATTGAATATAGAATTTAGCCGTAGGCCAAGCACTGGGACTAGCTGAGGCTGTCCAGCGCCGAAACTGAAACTGACAGTAAAAGGTTTGAAAAGGTAACAGGAGAAAACCAAAGCAGTTGCACTATGAATCAACTGTTAGGGAGGGCTGAGTGGAGTAATATGGAAGAGAATATGAAAGGAGGTACAGTAAAGGAACGAAAAGATTACATAGCCAAGGAAGGCACGCTGCAGAGAACTTAGCGAGTCGCTTTACAGTGCGCCGCATGAGGTTGCACTTTGACGACACTAAACCCATTTACGGAGAAAAAGAAATCACAAATACCCCCTTTAAAAACACACGTCGATTTGCCCTTTGCATTTTAACAAGTAGGAATATCCATATTCCTTCCTCCTCCTCCTTCCTCCTCCCTCCCTCCTCCTCCTCCTCCAAACGACTGACTTTTCAGCGTGCTTCTAAAGGTGGTCGCAGAGATCCGCCAAGAACTCATTTTTCTATGGCTTTCAAGATCACATCTGTTCCTTCATGATACTTTCTTCTTCTAGATGGCGTTAACAAAACACCAGTCGGATCAACCTAGCATTTCACAACTTACAGAGAGAGAGAGAGAGAGAGAGAGAGAGAGAGAGAGAGAGAGAGAGAGAGAGAGGAGAAAAGCACAACTCAGCTGTTTGCTTTTCTGTCCTGGGTTCCTTTACCAGTTTACAGTGAACTAAAAATTGAGTTTAAATGAAAGTCGTGTTTTAATCATTTTTCGCGCATATGTGCGCGAACTGAATTAGAACTCAAACAGAATTTAGGCCAGTCAGCCACTGGGACCCATGAGGTCATTCAGCGCTGAAAGGAAAATTGAGCAGTAAAATGTTTGAGGTGGTGTAAGAGGAGGAAAACCTCAAAGCAGTTATTGAATCAATCTTAGGAGAGTGAAAGCCATGGAAGAAAGAGAATATGAATGGAGGTACAGTGTTAGAATGAAAGGGGTTGCAGCCATCCCTAATAATTATCTGAAGTGTTTTAGTAGAATCTTTGAAGCTTCTATGCAATGTTTGTGATTTACATAAAAGTAGTTTCCAAATTTGTGTTCATCTCACAATTAGCCAGAATACCGCTGGGTGCTAGGCATTTTGGAAAGGTTTGGAACCCCTGTGATATAGATTATGACCGGTGTTAGAGGGAGAGAGTTGATATGGAGGAGAGAGGAGAGAGCAGGAGGGAGAGGAGGTGAGAGGAGAGAGGAGGAGAGGAAGAGGAGCTGGAGAATGAGGAGGAAAAGAGGAGGAGAAGAAGGAAGAAGAAGGAAGAGAAGGAATGAGTAAGAAGAAAGAAGAAGATAAAAAGAAGAAGAAGGAGAAGAAGAAGAGGAGGATGGAGGATGAGGAGTGGAGGAGTGAAGAAGAAGAAGAAGGAGATAGAGGAGAAAAAGGAATTGGCTAAAATCGAGCAAGAGGTGGAAATTGAGGAGGAACGGAGAACGTAAGCCAAAATGGCACCGGACGAAAGGCCAACCCTTCAATTGGCTGTACTTCCACTATACGGCCGGAGTCAATAAGAGCTGCATGGCCGCTGCATCTGAAGTCGGCTCTCTCTCTCTCTCTCTCTCTGTGCTACCGGCTGAAGCTGTGCTACTTGCTGAAGCTGCTTGCTGTTGCTGTTATTGCTGTTTTCTCTCTGCTCAGAGCAAAGCTGTATTGACAGATTCTTGATATTTGCCCTGAAGTACTAAATAACAAGGGTCAGTCCTAAAAATGACACAGTAAATAACAAATAACAATTGATAAGAAATGCAATATTGTAACTCACCCACCAGAGAGAGAGAGAGAGAGAGAGAGAGAGAGAGAGAGAGAGAGAGAGAGAGAGAGAGAGAGAGAGAGAGAGCCCACCTGTTCCGGTTAGATGGCAACATCCATGAAGATCTAAGTTGTAAAACTAACAAGAATTAACTGACTCAGCATGAAAACCAGAGAAGTCTCATTACAAACAGCAACCCCGACTAGGGATTGAGCTAAGCAAGTGAATGTAATATTTCAAATATAAAAAAATAGCAGTCATAATCATGATATGAACAAAATTATCAATTCTAAATATAATTTACTCATTAAGACAATACAAAGAAATAAAAAAATAAACTGTATTTACTATTTTGGACTTTCTTGGAAGGACTGGGCATTTTAAATGTCATGGCCAGTAGATTTGGCAACATGGGCCCGGATGTCAACGAGCACTTAGTAACAGTGGGCTGATTGCTCGATGACGATACGAGATCTGTCCTCACTAAAAATAGATTGCAATGAATGATTTTCTTTTTTTTTAATTTTTTTGTTCAGGGACGCAAATTGTCCTAAGAACCTTCAACCTACAAAATTGTTTTGTTTGTCTGAAAACACGATTCAAAAGCTGCAAGAAGATATGATTTCATGTGACATTCTAAATTTTTTATAAATGATATTTACGTTCCACTAAGAATATGGTTCAAACGGACAAATTATATTTACCTGAAAAGTATGATATATATATAGTTACGCAAGAATTGTGATGTGATTTAATAGTGACATGCAAATATATATATATTTCCATATATTATATTATATATATAATATTATATTATATATAAATATATATATATATATATAGTATATATATATATATATATAAATATATATATATAGTATATATACATACTTATTATGCATTCCACTTGAAGACCGCAAAGAAGATATAAATTATAATGAGAAACTAAAGAAAAAGATATATGACAAATATTCAAAAGGGACAAAATAAAAACCTGAAGAGACTTATTAAAGATATAAACTAGGCCAAAGGCTACATTGGGACCTATGAGGTCATTCAGCACTGAAAGAAATGGACAGAAAGGTCTGAAAGGTAACGGAGGAAACCAAAGCAGTTGTATTACTAGCAAGATAGAGGAAATGTAATATGAAAGAGGTACTGTAAAAGGAAACGAAAGGTTGCAAATACAAAGAATGCCGTAAAGAACCGGGAAGGCAGAGGATGTAACTGAGTAATGAGGTACTGACGTCACTAACTCCCATGGGAAAGAGACTTCAATACCTCCAGGAAAATAAAATACCTGGCAACTCATTCCATGAACCTATAAAATACACATAAACAAACACAAACACGAGTTTATTCAATCAAAAGGACCATCCACGGAAAATAAAATACGTGATTCTTCCTTCAGGTTTATTGCTTGTCACAGGAAGACATATGCACTTACAAAACCCTCCCCAAAAATTAAAGCTCATACTTGAAACTGATAAAATTGATAACAATCTGTGTGCTACACACATACTCAAACTCAAATTAACATGTCAAGGGAAAATATTGGCTTAATGGAAAATCTTCACTTAGGTTTTGTTGAAAACACGAATCTTGACTTAGGTCTTGTTGAAAACACGAAAGTAAATAAACTGGATGATGAGTCTACGCTATAAATTTAGCAAACTCAGACAGAGACAGTGTAAAATATGCAGTCATCACGTTCACGGCTGACAAAATGTATGGGTGCCTTCTATAGCAGAAGCAATTAATATAAAATAAAAATTTGTATCTGAGATAATAATAATAAAAGAAAATATGTAACAAACATTATAATACACCAACTAGTTGTTGATTATCAAAAAAAATTAAGTTCTGGGAAAAATTAAAATATTAAATAAACTTTTGTGTCATGGAAATAATCGAGAAAAATTAAATAAGACAAAATATCTTCTACATTGTTGCTAATACACAAAATAATTTGTTCTACAATGTACAAAATACAAGTGTTTATTTTGATTAGGAACTGCCACTTGCATTTCAACGATACTATACTTAAATAATAAGAAAAATATAACTGAAGGCTCTATAATTAACTTAATTAATGTAAGGTATATTGGCAAAACTATAAACCACTCTTGCCAATTCTTATTCATCTCAGTATCAACCCATGGATTAAGACACACAAATATTTCAAGTTATCTACTAAACGTGGTCAAGTCTGTTTAGCATACATAATCAAAGTTCTGAATAATAACAATCAATCGCATATAACATAAAGAAGCATTTATTTCAAAAATAAATAAAAATGCACTGGAAATTTTTATACTGGGTACGTGATTGAAACTGACTCAATTCAGTCCAAATATAATAGAATATTCTTCAAATAAATATAAAATATATCACTCTTTCAATCTACAAAATGTAACTTATACAATGAAAAGAAATTCCTGTATCACAGTATATTTATGTTATATAAATATCGGAACAAACATCCAAAGTTACCTTGTATTTAAATTATCTCATTAATGTGTACTGCGGAGCTAAAGAACATTTGGAAAATATTTTAATTAGTATGCATCTGTTTTTAGTGCTATAAAAGTGGTCTTGCAAAAATACACTATACCTACATTGTGTTGTTAAAATACACTCGCAATTATCTCCTACATTAGGAGAGGATTCCTAAGTTTTCAGTCATCACAATATTTCGGAAGCATAAATCAGGATTCCCAAATTTTCAGTCATTACACTGCAAAAATCTGGGACTTACACTGGTTAAGAAAAAGTAACTTTCCAACCGCATAATAACAATAAAAAAATCTTCTTCAATTTACAGCCTTTCTCCTTACAAAAATAAATAGAACTTGTCTTCAAGTTAAAGTGATTAAGATACAAAAAATAAAATAACAATACTATTGTTTATGAAAGTGTACCCTGCACAAAACAATTCACTGCAGGTGAGTTACCGATCAAAAGATTGTTTTCTGTGGCAACTACCGCTCAAAGAAAACGCACATACAATCAACCAGTCAGTTGCAATACAAAGAAACCAAAAGATTCTTTCGGTCAATATTCAAACTTCTCCCAAGAGGATTTTAAATATAAACTACAATTTCCTGTTTCTTTGTAAATATTCAGTCTTACACTACATCATAACAGTTTGTGTGTTGGCGGAATGTGATGACTCAAATTTATTACTTGAATAGTATTTGGCTTTCAACTGATGGTATATTGCTTAAGATTAAATTGCCAAATTAACGTTTTGATTATAATCTACACCCATCTGTGTGTGTGAACTGCAAGTCTACAATGTTGGTAAACAGTACAATGACGCACATACATTCAGAATGAATTGGCAGACTTGACCGTAAGTATGAGCGAGTTACTACCAAGTTTGACTCAAGCAACAACAACTTGAATGCTAGAAAATTCATCATGCCATTAGATTAAACCAAATTACAGCCCTAATTCCCATAAATGTCAAAACAACAGTACCTATCATCGCAAGCAACTCCGCGTAACATTCCTTTCTGCTTTCCTTATTTAGGTTAATCTTCTAGACAAGTAACTAGAATTACTTTAGGGCGAACATCGAACCTCATATTTTGAGGTGCCTTCAAAAGTGGTCGTTGACCTTCGCTTCCTCTCGCCTGCTCTGGGAGGTCCTAGCAGGAAGATTAGACTTCATGCCACTTCTGCCTCGCACGTGGATCATGACTGCTGGTTCTCTTCCAGGGTTTCGGAGATCTGGAAAAGATAAAAATGCTGAAGCAAGGAAATTCATGAGTTTGCTCCTAATTCATATGTACAACTGATTTTTTAATTACATAATACAGATCATATAATCGACTGGTCAGAAAACACCATGGCGTTATGCCAAAGTGACTGGTGCTATGTTTTAAGCTTTTATTTAGCGGTGTACTGGTTCTAAAGACTTTCAACGCACTGAGCATTAAATTTAACATTAATTAAATATGGCAAGTCCGTGATTTTGCTCCTTTTCAAACCCAGAGAGCAAATTATATGGTACTTCTGAAAATAAAAACCTATGCACTGGTAGGCTACTAAATTAAACAGAAATCTTCTATCTTCATTTCATGAGGATATGTAAATAGAAATCTCCATTCACAAACAAACAAAAATTTCCCTAATTTCCTTAGGTACCTGTACCATTTCTACTGTCTCCTGTCTCATTATCAATATTTACAAAATATACACTGAGGACCTGATAGTAAGTTAACAACCGTACAAATGTATCACAAGACATAGAAGCATCATTAGGTAAAGGTACTGGTGTGTGCAGTATTTAAAACAGTTAAAGTAAAGTCATTACTATAAACAAAGATCATACTAGCTAGTGCAAACAAAGACTCTAATAACTTCTTTATGAACCAAAAAGATGATGTTATAAGAAGTACAAAGACTTGTGAGAGTACGGAGCAGAAAAGTGTAAATCAAAGTTCCTTGAAGATGGCTTGGGTGCATTTACGACTCGCATTGACCAGAACTGTTGCATCCTTTAACTCAGCACAAGGCGAATATTGAATGAAACAGAGTATAGTGATCCACGAGTGTGTTTGGGTCTGTGTACTGCCCAGAGCCAATGGCACCGGTAAAGGCCAGTGCTCCGCCATCCGCTTCATCAAGCTCCTCGTGAAGAAGTTCCAGATCTAGTGTCTTCCCTAAACTCAGCTGCTTGTTGGGTAGTGGCACTCACACCCGAGGGATCATCCATATCTTCATTACCCATAAAACTCACGTAAGAAGCGATTTTTTGGGTCAACTTAGTTAGTTCTGTACTGGCACCCCTTGTGAAACACCCATCACTGTTCAAGCCACCGAAACCACCAACAACCTGTTGGAAATTTTGGTGAAAAATGTTGGTTGGCAGGTGATTACCAACATCCAGCATTGAAGTAGCAAGTGAAGCATCTTCGTCTACAAATTCAATTGGATGTCTTGCTTTAACACTCAAGTCCAAAGCCACTTCATTGTCTTGGGAATCCTGACTCTCCTGATATTCTAAATATGGTTTAAGTACTGGACTATATACATTTGAAGCATGAGGAACCTGATCATAAGCAAAGGAAGTACTGGCAGCCATATCCTGCATTTCTTTATTAATATAACTTTTCAAGTTCGATACCTGTGTTTTACCACCAACTGAGAACTTCTTTTTCTTTTTAGTATCTTTATTGGAAGTTTTGCTACGCAACTGGCTTTTTAACTTAATTTTTACACTTTTTCCACATCCACTTTTTACTTTTTTCATAGTAATGTAATTTTCAAGTCTATCTGCAGTTTTTTCTCCGTCAGAGACCCCACTGAAACGGCTTTTCCACTTTCCACTTTTAGAAAACTCAGGATTGAAAGGGAGATCATTATTCATGGTGTCTTCACCTGCAAGATTCAGTAAGAACTTCTTCCTAAATAATGTCGAGTCAGTCACAGAAACTGAAGCAGAATTCATTGGCATCTGATTTGGAATCTCTTCCTCTTCCTCCTCCTGGCTAGGATCTTGAATAACCATTTTAATGTCCGGGTCTAGTTTCTGAGCTTTCTCTGATAATTTCTTGGCTTCTCTCTCCAGTCTCAAATACTGCAAGGTCAGTTTGCTTTTCCATTTGTGAACGTTGGGCTCACTGGCTTTGAGAGGCTCTGTCTGAATTACAGCTTTTGCATTCACTGCTTGTCCTGAGAGTTCCTTGTGAGTGACCTTATTCGAAGTTTCATTAGCATTTGTTTTTTCCTCTGGTAACGCCTGACTCCTCAGTCTCAGCCTGTGTTTGAGAACGCACCTATGGGCACCTAAGACGCGCTTCTTCTTTTTCATACTCTGCTAAGAATTTCAAGACGTTACATTTCATACTTTCCACGAAAAATCATTTTCAGGCTTCCTCCACCCCATATTCCTAACTCATAATTATCAAATCTTATACATGCATAGATTTATACACTGTACTGTATTATTATTTAAAAAAATATCCTTAACAAAACAATAATGATCTATTTCTTTCAAGAAAACTACAAAAGAACTACAAGCATTGAAATTGCCAAACAAATACTTACTTTAATCCTATTATGAGCTAAGGTGTGACTTCGAAGCGCAAATTCACAGTTTGTCTTGTAGGTACATAGGTCACAGCTGATCTTCCTCGGAACTAAATGACCCTTGATGTGCACTGCCAAATTTTTCGTTCTCAGAAAGACTGGGCAATTGGCATCAATACATGGAATACCTGAACTTGGACACCTTTGTGTGGATAAATGGCACTGTCGAACGTGGTCCACCAGTTCATTAACCGATGATGACAGTTTGGAACAACAGTTGACGGGCGACCCTCTGAAAACCTGATCACCAATGCTACTGCCATCTACTTTTATGTCCTGCTCACCTGTTGTTTTTGTACTGTTCCCAAAGGTCGAATTTGACGCATCATGCACTGTCTCTTTGAATTCGCCAGTCTCTGAAAGCTCAAACCTAAGAATACCTTCAGGAGCAGCTGACGAAGCCACATCAGGTTCTTGTTTGTTGTCTTCCCCTTCGAATTCTGATTCCTCTTCTGAGACGTCTTCTTTTGTTTCTTCCACAAACGCCGCCTTTTCCCTCGTGTATCCTGACGTCACTGTACGTGCAGACCTCCTCAGCAATGGCTTCTGACTTCCCTCTGAAGATGCTCTTCTAGTTTCTCTAAGAGCTGTCATTCCGCTGTTCTCTTCGCCAGCATTATTTCCGTTTAATGAATAATCTTGGGAGTCCTCCCTAGAAGATCGTTTCTTACGCCCTTTAGAAATCTGTGGGTAGTGTGAGTAAACATATAATCAAAACAAATTTGTCAATGCGAAAATTGTTGTAAGAGCTTCGTTCTTAAAATAAATAACTCATTTGAAATTTGTACCAAATTTTAAATCAGCTTAGTTATTAGCATCAAATACGGTAACTGTTTTCGATGTTTCTTAAATACTTAACTAATAACAAATGCTCCTTTATTTCAAATGATTTGTGTAATATTATATGGGTACTACTAAAGGCAGATGGTTATATTCCTGTGTCAAAATGTCAAGAACAGTTTCTTCCAAGTGTTAAACAAAAGCATTTTTCCATAGCCTTCACTTTTAGCCTTGGATATTTACTCGACATATATTCCTCTAATTCATAATGTTTGTAAGCAGCAAATGTTACTGTGATAAAGGAATGTTACTGTGTTAAGCAATGTGCATTGGAATTCTAATATTCTGAAGTTAGTAAACAATGATGTATGGTGTCCATTTTTATGTTAGTCAGATTTGCAAACTTAAAGCATTTAATGAATGGGATGGCAGTAAGCAGGCACATATAGGAACCCAAAACTTCTAATCATGAGTACTAAGAGGTCTGTGTGAATAAGAATTGAGTTGTAAATCTAATAGACTGAAATATAACCAAGCCTGTCTTAAAAAAAATTCTCATCAATCCACACTACACTACCAATTGTTAGAACGTGCAAATGGATAATGGCATTGTCAGCAAAACCAAAACTAATGCTTCACTTAATATTTGAACAAAAATACAAAAAAAACAGCCCTGAAAAGGAAGACACAAAGTGTGTGGTACACGCAAAGCATTCTCAAGGTATCTATGGACACTAAACAAAAACTAATGAACAAAACCACAGTCAGTCTCACCTTTGTATGAGTAGATTCGTGTCTGATCATTGATCCAAGGTTACTTTGAGAAAAAGAACAGAAAGAGCACTGATATCTACCAGTTACTAAGTGGCGCCCTAGGTGAATCCTGAACTTATTTCTTGCCAACAACACTGAACATGTGGGCACGGGGCAATAGGCATACAGATATGTTTCGTGAGTCTGCAAGATATGATGAAGGAGGAGTTTCTCAGTTTCTAAAATCTCCTGGCAGCATGGACACTCAAAAATAACTTTGTCTTCTTCTTGGAAATCTGGGCTAGCATTTGTCTTCCCTCCTAGGAGAATGTGTCGTTCTGCACTTTCTGTCGTCTCACTACTTTCACTGTTGAAGCTGAAGGAGGAGGAGCTCTCACTCATTCGAGGTTGATCAGGATCCCCAGGATGCTCTTTATCCACTTCTTTCGAATATTCCTGTGTGTTTACGCTGACATCACCAACTTGAACGGTAAATTCTGCCGCTATATTGGCGTCTTTCGATTTCTGCGACTTACGGCTCTCATAGCTTGTGACAAAACTCCAATTGTTGCTACATATCTCTTCAGAAGTCTTTGCTTTACTCTTAAGTGCTTCCATTTTGTGTATAGCTAAGCTATCAGCTATCTGCTGTCGCTTTCTGACTGGAACCATCCCACTTTCATTTCCAAGACAAGTCAAATTCTCTTGCACGACAAGATTATTGTCTGATAATTCCATCTCTTCTGAACGTATAAATTCGTTAAGCTTCTCTGGAGAGCCAAAAAATTCCTTCGATTTAAGGACAGGATAATTATCTCCACTAAAGTCATCAACACTTTCAAGAACAGAATGATTTCGAATGACAGTGACTGATTCGGTGGCGGTACACTCAAATGTTTCATTTCTATCTGGAAGGCAAGCTGTTTTCTCTTCTGAAGTCACAGCAAGGTCGCTTACAACAACGTACTCTACTTCCTCTGCTAGGCTAGCCCAAGATGCATTTGCAATCAGGTCATCACAGTTCTCTTTCTCTGTTTTGATCTTTCTAGCTCCCAAATAGTTTTTGCTCTCACCAGCAGGAGTTGCTGAAGCTCTACAGAAGTTTACAGATGAACACTCAGGGATATCTTGCAGAGACCCTGCACATGCATTTGGCTTTTTGGATAAGCAAGAGTCCTTACCCAATACTGAGAATGTGCTTGGCCCTGTTACAGATGATTTTTGCATTAATGAGTTTGTCTCTTCCTTTAAAGCTACAGTAGATTTCAATTTTGTCTCAAGACCTTTCTGGAGTTTTAAGGTTTCAGCACTTTTTCCCTCACAGATCATCTGTGTCTTTTGTGCTGTTGCTTTGTGCTTTTCAATTTGGGATGCCCCACTTTCTATGGAAGGCAATACAGATTCTTGTCCACTTATTACAGACAGGACTTCCCCTGATACAAAGCTGTATTCCTGTTCAGAGTGCTCTCTCTGCATCATCATAAGATTTTCAACTGACCCTTGATATTTCTCAGACACTGAATTTTGAGTTCTTGTGAATGTATCATCAATTTTCTTACAATGCTTCAATCTACGGTGAAAAGTAATGTTTTTTTGACTCAGGGACAACTTCCGTCCATGTTTACTGTGGAATGAAGATGCACTTTTAAGAATTTTCCTCATGTATGCTGCAATTACCTTTTCACGCCTCGTCTTTTTAAGTGTAAAAAACCTAGTGCAAGATGCTTTGAAAGACTTGTGGTTCACATAAAATTTAGTCCCAGTAGTATCTTGTGTCACTGGGCATTCTATCCCCTGTGAAGAATGGGCAAATGAAGCTGGATTATTAACACAATTATAAAGCTTTCCAGAGATTACAGCCTCTAATGGATTCCCATTACTAAACATTCTTTTCTTATTTTTCAAGATTTTTTTATTCTTTATTTTGCAAAAAGCAGCAGCCGTCCCTTTGCTTAATCTCATGTGAGATAGGAATTCACTATCTCGTGTACTTACTTCACATACATCAACCTGCCCTTCCTCCTCAGTGACAACAAGTCTACCAGAGGAGTTATCAATGAATGACAGATTTTCTCGATGACAGTCCTTTCTATCACTGTTTTCTTTAGCCATATAAGTTTCACAAAAAGACAAATCTCTTTCTTGGGAATTAAATTCAGTGAGGTCATGGATAGGGCCTTTTATAACTAATACGCTTACCTTGCTTTCCAAAGTATCCACGTTTGGATTTGTTTCACTGCTTTCTATGTGACTCACTCTGTCATTGTTTCTGGGTTTCAAAACATCAATAGGCCTGCTGGTTCCTGTCTTTACTTCACAATAACTTCCACCATTCTTACGTGCGGACTGTTGGTCTTCTTCATTACTTGAACAAACCCTTTCTATTTCTGATGCATTATCTTTAATCAAAACATTAGCTTCCACAATGGATTGTTTTGGAGCAATGTCAACTCCTTCCAGTTCCCCTCTGGTTTCAAATTCTGAAAATTTTTTCTTTTCACTTTGGTTATTTACATGGTCATGAATTTTTTCATGTTGACTACTTCTAAGGGTCCAGCCATTGCATTCATTCATTACAGCATCAATATTTTCGGTAAACTTTCTCTCTGACTTGAATCTGAAGGCTCTGAATTCAGTTGGAATGATGCATTTTTCAAAAAGTTCTTCAGTTAGAGTAGTGCATTCTTCAATAGGTTCATCTTTTATTACAACTTCAGAAGTCAAACACTGCTGTTCAGATGTAGTACATAGCTTAATCTGACAAGATGCCAGATCTCGATCAAAGCCACTATCCTGCATGACTGTTGTTGTCCTATTGACTTCAGAAATAAAACTTGTCTCATGTTGCCCATTAATGGGTACATCTTTGATCGATGTTTGGTTTTCGTCCAGAACACACCAACTTCTCGCCTCTGAAAAATCATCTTCTTCTCCATCAGACACATCTTCCTTGATGATTGAGTCCCTGGCAGCGATCACTTCAGGAGTAATGTTTCCATTATCTGAAGTGCCTGATGCATGCAAACTGGCAGAGGCTATCTGGTCCACATACATACACAATTCACCTTTAGCTGACAGATTGAAAGGAGCTACAGGTTGTTGTTCATTAGCATCTGCTTCATTCTGTACATTATCCCTCTTGGAGCGTGTTTCAGCATCAGAATTTACTAATGGTCTCCTACCAGGAGAAAGTGGTTTAACCGAAGCGATAGTGCCTGGTGCCTGTTCCCCGAAGCGCAGTAGTGGCAAAGGGCTAGCAGTACCCTCACACAATGGAGAAACAAAAGCTGGAATACCCTGCAAGTGCATTTCCAATTGTTGGCCAATGCTTTCAAATCCTAACAATTCTAAACTTCGTGAAACAGATATGAACTTTGGGACGAGACACTTTTTGATGCGAAAGCTTTCCCTGTACATAAGCCGAATGCACAGGTCCATAATTTCCTGATCAACCCCTTCAACGATCAGAGTCAGCGATCCATTCCCACACACTGTGACAGCCATGGCAATTCTAGACTGACTCTCCTTGTCTGCTCCTGTCACGCAGCATCCATTTTCAAAAGTTCTTCGGGTCTTTTCTCCATCTCTTCAACAGGTTCATCTTTTATTACAGGTGATTTTCAGAAAATCCAAATACTTTGCTGTTCAGATGTAGAACAGGAGCTTAATCTGGCAAGATGCCAGATCTCGATCCTGGGCCACTACCCTGCATGACTGTTGGTGCTGGTTGTTCTGACTAAAACTTGTCTCTCGAGATTTTCCACCATCAATGCATCTAGGTACATCTTTAATCGGTCTGTTTGGTTTTCGTCCAGGCACACCAATTTTCGCCTCTGAAAAATAGAGTTTGCCATCAGACACACAGATCTTCCTTGATGACTGAAAGCCATCCTAAGCACAAATGATCAGCAGAAGAAACATTTCCATTATCTGAAGTGCCTGTTATTCAAACCAGTGGGGCTATCTGGAACATGTACATTTAACGAGTCACAATTCACCTTTAGCTGACAGATTGTTTAAAGGATGCATTTAAAGAACACAGGTTGTTGTTCATTAGCATCTGCTTCATTCTGTACATTGAAGATCCCTCTTGGAATGAATGCAGTTCCTGGAAAATGATATGCACTGTTTCAGCATCAGAACTTTGCACTAACGGATTCACTACCAGGAGAAAGTGGTTTAACAGTAACTATGAAGAAGCGATAATGCTTGGTGCCTGTTCCCATGAAGCACAGTAGTGGCAAATAATAGCAGTATAAATCACACAATGGAGAAACAAAAGCTGGAATACACTTGCAAGTGCATTTCCAACTGTTGGCAAATGCACTTCAAATTCCTAACAATTCTAAAGATTCGTGAAAAAGATATGAATTTTGGGACGAGACACTTTTTGATCAATGGAATGAAGCTCTCCTGATACACATCATTCCTGAATGCACAGGTCCATTGATATGCTTTCCTGATCAACCATTTTTCAACGATGAAAGTCAGCGATCCATTAAGACACACAGTGACATGATGGCAATTGAAGAACTGACTCATCCTTGTTGTCTGTGAAATCCTATCACGCAGCATTTCCATCACTTGAAGCATCATCGATTTGGTCTATTTTCTCCTACTAGCTGGATCGACTTGAAGAAGTCACAGGCTTATTTGAGAGATTAAAAAAATTAAATAAACAATGATTTGCACTCTATGATATGTGGAAAATCCAGATTTCTTTAGCTTGAAGAACATCGATGAACAGGATACATTTCAATTTGAAGAACATCACTTGATATGGGTCGATCAATGATATGCACTTGAAGAACATCACTTGCACTCTATGATATCGATGAAGAACATCATCAGCGTCGAAAATCTATGATATGCTGAAGAACATGTTGGTGCTGATTCTGAAGAACATCACCTGCAGAGATAAACTTGAAGAACATCAATTGCAGGGTTATGATATTTCATCGTGGACTCTGCATCTATGATATGAGGCGACACTTGAACTATCTTTGATATGATTTCAGAAGCTTTTTGTGATATGCATTGAAGAACATCATCAGGCACTCTATGATATGCACTTGAAGGCTATGATATGCACTTGAAGAACATCACACGATGCACCGATGATGGGCTTGAAGAACATCAGTTTGCACTCGTCACATTTGAAGAACATCAGATCGGCAAACATGATATGCACTTGAAGAACATCCATACTGGCACTCTATGATATGCACTTGAAGAACAAATTTGCACCAGCAGATGAAACACTGAAGCACATCATATCTGCAATAATGATATGGAATGAAGAACATCAAATTTGCACTCTATGATAAAACTTGAAGAACATTATTCCTATAATTTCAGTGAAGGGTCAAAGAAATTTGACTCTATGATATGCATTAATTTAACGACTCTATGATATTGAAGAACATCACTCTGGCACTCTATGAAATGCACTTGAAAGAACATCACACTTGCAACTATGATATGCACTTGAAGAACATCACAATGGCACTCTATGATATCACTGAAGAACATCACATTTGCACTTATGCAGAAGAATATGCATGATATGAAGAACATCACATTTGCACTCTATGATATGAACTTGAAGAACAATCACACTCTGGCACTCTATGATATGCACTTGAAGAACATCACACTGGCACTCTATGATATGCACTTGAAGAACATCACTCTGGCACTCTATGATATGCACTTGAAGAACATCACTCTGGCACTCTATGATATGCACTTGAAGAACATCACTCTGGCACTAAATGATATACACTTGAAGAACATCACATTTGCACTCTATGATAAAACTTGAAGAAAGAACACTCTATGATATGCAATAAGAACATATGCATCTATGATATGCACTTGATCACACTCTATGATATGCACTTGAACATCACACTGGCACTCTATGATATGCACTTGAAGAACATCACTTGGCACTCTATGATATGCACTTGAAGAACATCACTCTTGCACTCTATGATGCATGCACTTGAAGAACAACATCTTGCACTCTATGATATGCATGAAGAACATCACACTGGCACTCATGATATGCACTTGAAGAACAACTCTGGCACTCTCTATGATATGCACTTGAAGAACATCACTCTGGCACTCTATGATATGCAAAAATGAACATCACTCTGGCACTCTATGATATGCACTTGAAGAACATATGGCACTCTATGATATGCACTTGAAGAACATCACTCTGGCACTCTATGATATGCACTTGAAGAACATCACTCTGGCACTCTATGATATGCACTTGAAGAACATCACTCTGGCACTCTATGATATGCACTTGAAGAACATCATCATGATTTGCACTTGAAGAACATCTATGATATCTATTGAAGAACATCACATTTGCACTCTATGATATGCACTTGAAGAACATCACATTTGCACTCTATGATATGCACTTGAAGAACATCACATTTGCACTCTATGATATGCACTTGAAGAACATCACATTTGCACTTGAAGAACATCACATTTGGCACTTCTATGATATGCACTTGAAGAACATCACATGCACTGGCACTCTTCTATGATATGCACTTGAAGAACATATGCACTCTATGATATGCACTTGAAGAACATCACTATGATATCTGCACTCTATGATATGCACTTGAAGAACATCACATTGGCACTCTATGATATGCACTTGAAGAACATCACTTGGCACTCTATGATATGATATGCTTGAAGAACATCACATTTGCACTCTATGATATGCACTTGAAGAACATCTGGCACTCTATGATATGCACTTGAAGAACATCACACTGGCACTCTATGATATGCACTTGAAGAACATCACTCTGGCACTCTATGATATGCACTTGAAGAACATCACTGGCATCATGATATGCACTTGAAGAACATCACATTGGCACTCTATGATATGCACTTGAAGAACATCACTCTGGCACTCTATGATATGCACTTGAAGAACATCACACTCTATGATATGCACTTGAAGAACATCACACTGGCACTCTATGATATGCACTTGAAGAACATCACATTTGCACTCTATGATATGCACTTGAAGAACATCACTCTGGCACTCTATGATATGCACTTGAAGAACATCACTCTGGCACTCTATGATATGCACTTGAAGAACATCACATTTGCACTCTATGATATGCACTTGAAGAACATCACACTGGCACTCTATGATATGCACTTGAAGAACATCACATTTGCACTCTATGATATGCACTTGAAGAACATCACACTGGCACTCTATGATATGCACTCTTGATATGCACTATGATATGAAGAACATCACACTGGCACTCTATGATATGCACTTGAAGAACATCACACTGGCACTCTATGATATGCACTTGAAGAACATCACACTGGCACTCTATGATATGCACTTGAAGAACATCACACTGGCACTCTATGATATGCACTTGAAGAACATCACACTGGCAATGCATGTACCAGCACAAGATTGACATTACCGCAAGGTATCATTTCTACCTCACTGATCTCTACCAGAGGAGAGAAGATTATACCGTAATAGTTAACAACAATAAATAAAGAAGGAAAATGGTATACACAACTATACAGGCGTCCATCTAAACTCCTTTTCCCCTTGTAACAAGCGGCTCTTGAGTTTTAACCCTCGTGGTTCCCACTAAATCTGTTTGCCCTTTTTCCAACCCACTGCAGACAGCTAATTAAAAAAAAACAGCATACAAGTTTAACGGAAAGGATGTTGAAGGCAGGTCTTCTTGTTAGTTATAATGCCGTTAAGATTGCGAGTATATGTATTTAATATATATACATACATACACATATATATATATATATATATATATATATATATATATATATATATATATATATATATGTATATATATGTGTATGTGTGTATATTACTTCTTAGCAAGCCACTTCAAGTAAATGGGGTCCCTCACGAGCAAATAAAAGGGTAAGAAATACCACGTTCATTCTTTAACTTCAGAATCGAGAAGAAGTCCCACTGCGCAGATAAAACTTCATCTCTTTGCGCAGCCTAGCCTCTACACAGCGCCACTGCCGAATCACTATTTTTCGCCACAGCAAATCTTTTCCATCCACAGATATAAACACAAAAAGATTCATCTCAACAGCTTTCGCTTTATTTTTTAGTACTTATCTTGTAAACTTATTTTCACAAAGGTGTGATAGCTCAGGAATCCGTACTGACCTAAAATGTAAAACTACAGTATTTGCAACATTTTCGAAATTGAGATACGCCACCTGTTGGGCTCGTGAAACACTAATACACGAGTTACTGCAGTTTCAGAATGATTCTTCGATGCTTTCCACGAGTATTTAGGGGGTCCCATTTGTAGCATCTGCAAAATCAGTAGTAAGGCAAGGGAGTATCTACCATTTTTCTCAGTTTTGTATTTTTGCAGATATTGCAGTCTTCCATTTTAGGGCAGCGAAGGTCTCTATTCGCCTCTTCTTCCTTCTTCTTCTTCTTCTAATTACCTCCTCCTCCTCTTCTTCTTCTTCTTCTTCTTCTAATTACCTCTTCTTAAATCATCGATTTCCTTTCTTCCATCATCTACACATCCATTCATTAATCCATGTTTCTGGTTTTCACTGATCCTCTAGTTAATCAACTTCTTGCTAAGATTCACTTTTAACTTTCACTAAACAGCAAATGCCAAAATCTTTGAAAAGCACTGCAGTTCTTCATACTGTATTCACAATACATACTGTATTCACAATACATACTGTATTCACAATACATACTGTATTCACAATACATACTGTATTCACAATACATACTGTATTCACAATACATACTGTATTCACAATACATACTGTATTCACAATACATACTGTATTCACAATACAACCAAAAGCCAAAGGCATAAAGCATTTGATCGATATATCAAAAATGAACTCTCTACAACTGTGTACTCTAATGTTTTCTCGGCGCTAAGAAAAGTAGATAATAATATATTTCCATTTTCCAATCCCAATGTTAGAATAGAATATAGACTTTTGGCCAAAGGCCAAGCGCTGAGAGCTATGAGGTCATTCAGCGATGAAACTGACACTGACAGTGTTTGAAAGGCGTAACAGGAGGAAAACCTCACAGGTGCATTATGAATCAATTTTTAGGACGATGGAAAGGAATATGAAAGAGAGAGAATACGAACGGAGGTACAGTAAAAGGAATGAACGGAGATGCAGGTAGGGGCCGAAGGGACTCTGCAAAGGACCGTAAGTAATGCCTACAGTACATCCCATGAGGTGCACTGACTGCACAACCTCACGCCTACGGGGAATCCCAATTATAACTTCATCTTCTACGCAAATACGGGTCAAATGTTTCTTATTTCCCACCTACCTACGACGAATGACAAACTATAAGATGTGTAACACACACAAACCAACGGGAGAGTCATCAATTACACTGATTTCTTCAATTTGAAGGAAATAACAAAAATCTAACAAAAGCTTACACCACGAATTGAAAAAAAGCGGATTACTTCAGAAATAACAGAGCTCTAAAAACTTTAGTCAGCTTACAGTGCTTGTGAAGGCATAATGTTCTTTGGAGACTGCTTGACGTAATTAAATCCAGGTAAAAAAAGTAATAGAAAAAAAGTCATAATTAAATCCAGGTAAAAAAAAGTCATAGAAAAAAAGTCACATAAAAAAAGTCACATAAATCTTTCCTAGATAGTGACCCCCCTCAAGGGTTTTAACCTGGCATGTATCCAACTCTGCGGCGTGTTTAGCACAAGCCCTTTGGGAATTTCCATGTAAAGAGAAACAAAAGACTGTAAATATCATAAAGATAATTAATGACCCCCAAGAAATATTGTGAATTTTTCCCCTGGGACTTTATGACCGGCCACCCTAAATTCATGTGACTTTATTCCTGTGACTTTATGACCGGCCACCGAGGTATTACCATACGGGACGGGCGACTTTTGCCACTTGAAATCTGGCCCACACAAGTGGAGTGATCTCTAAATACGAAATAAAATGCGACAGATATTCAAATGTCACTGTGGCATAACTTGACTTGTTCTGATTTTCAAGATGAAAAATACAAAATTAGAGTATCTTAAAAAAAAGAAAACTTGCCCAAAGGATGCGATACACCTTTATGAAACACACCAACATAATGAAAATATTAGTTTTAGAAACAAGAAAAAAACAAAAATTGAAACTTGATATATATATATATATATATATATATATATATATATATATATATATATATATATATATATATATATATATTTTTTTGCGGAGAAAATGGGGTTTAATGAATGCGATTTGTTTTGTACCTTACTACCCGTTACGGACAGTGATGAGCTGCCTTGCAGTGTCTAAATTCTGATACGTAATCAAATGTAATTAAGAAACAAATCATACCATAAAGAAAATCCAAATCTTGACGACCTTAGTGCAGCTTATCACCAACGTATAATCATTACCACTAGCTATATGATTACGTCTCTTGTAACTGTTCTTCGCCTTCAAAATTAAAACAACAATATTTCTATGACACACTGTTACAAGGCCACCTTTCAAAATACATCAGAAAACATTCACAAATATCTTACAAAACTTACCTTGCCTCTGTATTCTTGAAAGGACTGGAAGTGCAAGGGAGCTTCCAGAACGACTTGCAGCCCACCGCCTGCAAGGAATGGGAAAATAATGAATACCTCCATTTTCTCTCAAGAAAATGAAAATGATATTTCAATTTTCTCTTAAGTAAACAGCATGGTAACACTGCCTTCTCCCCATCACCAACCATGGTTTATATATATATATATATATATATATATATATATATATATATATATATATATATATATATATATATATATATATATATATATATATATATATAATTTTCTCTCCTTGTTTTCTTACTATATACACAAGCTCTTCGTTGGTGAGTTGGTAGAGCTGTGGACTGGAACTCTGCTAGACCAGAGTTCGAGAAAAGCCCGGCTGATGAAGAGTTAGAGGAATTTATTTCTGGTGACAGAAATTCATTTCTCGGTATAATGTGGTTCGGATTCCACAATAAGCTGTAGGTCCCGTTGCTGAGTAACCAATTGGTTCTTAGCCACGTAAAATAAGTCTAATCCTTCCTTGGGGCCAGCCCTCTCTAGGAGAGCTGTTAATCAGCTCAGTGGTCTGTTAAAACTAAGGTATACTTAACTTTTTCTTACTATACACACACACACACACACACACACGCTACTATATTCAAATTTCTCTCCTTCCCTTCTAACACACACACACACACATACATACAAACACTCATTAGTAACTCGTTGTTTCCCTGAAAGGAGAGGCTTCAGAGAAAAAGTAAATCTTGAAATGTTCGATCAAGGACGATCTCCAGTCGAGAAAAAAAGCTTCCACATCCACAAATATGAACCTCAGCGTTTGATATCCGTACAACAGAAGGCTCAACTACTAACAAGTCGACCGCCTGCTGATGACTTTTGAGAGAGAGAGAGAGAGAGAGAGAGAGAGAGAGAGAGAGAGAGAGAGAGAGAGAGAGAATGAATGAATGTTCCTTACCGTCTTCATTACCCTCCTGTTCATCTGGGTATGAGGCCATATCCTCTGTCTAGATCCACCTGTAACAAAAGAAACTTCTGTAAGTTAAAATTGCTGTGAGAATCCGTATTTAACGTATCCTAATAGCAGATCGTGTGTGTGTGTGTGTGTGTGTGTCGTAACCCAACCGCTCTCAAACCACCTTACTCCACCGGTACTTCCTAAACGTCGTAAGCAAACGCTTTTAACATGTCATATAAATGGCGAACTTTTTGATCCATGAGATAATCAGATCACACACGCGTGAAAGAAGGGACACGAACCTAACAGAATAGTGCATGACATATATATGGTACTAAAGGTAAGTGTTGCTGACGATTGTTGTGTATGGGATAAATGTCTATGCGCAGGCGTGACGTCTTGTTTTCCTCTAAAACCATTCATCTGAGGGAGAAAGGTTTTCACTAGACAAAAAAAAAAAATAAATAAATAAATAAATAAAAATGCTAAACTAGAATTATAACCTCTTCCTTGAAAATACTATGAGTTGATGCAGTTACATATAATCTCCTCAAGTAATGTAAATACTGTAAAAATATTTGAAAACAAAATCTCTGATATGGATCCACTCAGTAGAATAACATCTTAAAAAAAAAAACAGAATCGCTAACAGAAATTAAAGTAAAACTCTTCCTAGATTAACCTTCATTATCTATAAAATGATTACCTGTCCTGAAGACTTTAAATAAGACTGATCATACCAAGAAAGTCTTCAACTGGCAAAGAAGCCTTCCACTGAATTAAGCGCCCAAACGTGAAAAGAAAACCCAATTGCCGAATCATCTAGTGAAAATAAAGAATGTTATTACAAAACTAAGTCGAATAAATTAACGCCAAGGAAACTCGCTATGATAAACAATTATAAAACTTAGAGAGAGAGAGAACGTTCGATAGCATTGCACAAACGGTCTAGAAAGACGTAACAACTTTCTGCTCATGATGGACAGTTCTTTTCAAAGTAACGGAAGGCAACAAATATTCCTATCCGCGATGGTCCTACTTATATTCACCAAAGTTTAAAAAAAAAAAAAAAAAAGGGGGAGACCACAAACAATTTTAAGAAGGTGACCCGGTGTACCGGGTCTTTAAACTTCTAAGCATAAGTTAATGAAAGCCCTATGAAAGTTACCTATAATCACAACTACATGATACTTCTCATTACTTTCGAAGTGGCAAATTTGGACTCAGTAGTTAAACCAGCCCAAAATAGGCCTATGTTGAATACCACGTTAAGAGTAAATGCATTCACAGCCACTTAAGAACAAGCTATATATCCCTCGCTCAAATATCAAATAAATATAATAATATAATATAATATATATATATATATATATATATATATATATATATATACACACATTATTCTGCGCACTATTAAACTACCGATTTTATCAGTATGTATATTATGTTTACTTGCATTCCAACGGAAGATATTCCCATTATCCTTGGTTGCATTTAAAAGTACATACTTCCAAACATTAAAACAATGAACAAAATTTAAATGCAAGCAAAATGCCACGGTATTCAAGCAAATGTTTAGCCTAACTTCTAACCTTTTGGTCTTAGCGTTATCTCAACGCAACAAAGAACTGCTGTTCTTGCAGTATCAAATAAGAGCAATAAAGTTCATTCTTAATCACTGAATACAAAATAGTATCATGTGAGGAATATTTTTATATAGCCGAGACTCCACAGTGAAAGCCTTGACCATTGTTAGTTTTCCTGAACGATCTTTAAAGAGCGCGTGGACGGTAGGTAAGTGAACTTGGCAACAGGGCCACGTTCCCTATACCAGCTGCACGCAAGTCCGCCTCACTTCCTGCTACTGGGGGAGGGGGGGGTTCTCCCTAACCATTTTTCATAACTCCATCCAGTTTTTTATATAGTCGTCTCTTTTGATTGTGGGCTTTAATCACTATAACAGAAGTTTGAAATAATATTGATGCATCTTAGTACTATGACTATGGAAGCATAAAGACGTGAAATACTATATTTATAAATATATATACATAGCGTGTGTTTGTTAATCTTCTCTTGAGCACTAATTCATTTGTTTCTGTCCGAACACAAAACTCAACAGTTCATCAGAAGCTCCAGTGTATAATAAACTTGATTAATATGGATCTACCTGTATATGCCAACAACAGTAAAAACACTGGCTACAAAAAAAAAATCATGTAGTACATAGGCCTACACAATTTGCCTCCATTCTGCATTCACACTCTTACAAAAACAATTTCAACTTATTCAGGCCATAAAGGATTTGAAGAAAGATTCCCTAACAAGTAAAAAATCACTTATCAACGAGAGAGAGAGAGAGAGAGAGAGAGAGAGAGAGAGAGAGAGAGAGAGAGATCTGAGAGAGAGAGATTTGTTGATCTGTAAGGTTCATACCACCTTTG
This sequence comes from Macrobrachium rosenbergii, assembly GCF_040412425.1. NCBI lineage: Eukaryota > Metazoa > Arthropoda > Malacostraca > Decapoda > Palaemonidae > Macrobrachium > Macrobrachium rosenbergii. The sequence continues at coordinate 33,750,654 of NC_089771.1, forward strand.
GAGCAAAGCGTACCTCGACTTATTCTTAGTTAAAACCAGTGCATTGAATATTTATATACTCTCGTGGAATTACTATTCAGCTAAGATCACGTGAATTCACATTTAAAATTCAGAATTTAAATGAATAATGTTTCTTCACATACATATCAGAGCTCACAACCTAATTCAACAGAGGCAGAAAGGTCTAGGCTGCGCCTTCCACACAGGCAGAGGCGTGCAAAAATAGTCCATTTAAACAGCTTTCGACAGAAAGTAATGAGACGTAACAGTTCATACGTATACACATACAAACGTACACAAACTAGATGAGCTTGCCTATTCACACACATTATCAGCTTATTTATGCATGTATATTTTATTCCAAAATATGCAGTTACAGTACCATCTTTAAATAATATGATCCATACTTTCACTGTAAACCTTTTCGTCAACCATGTAGGCCTAGTTGAAGGTTACGTCTTCCCTTGAGAGAGAGAGCAGAGAGAGAGAGAGAAAGAGAGAGATTTAAACAGCTCGAAGGATCTGCGTTTACCGGTTTCCGATACATTTTGTGGTGGGGTCGTTAGTCCTACGAGCCCTTCTCCCCTGAAATGCATCAGCTAATCGACTAGCTATCAGGTCTTTCAAATGGCTCAGGTCTAGAATTGTCTGATTGAATTACCACTGCCTTAATCACACTGAAAAGCGCCCTAACCACTTCAGTATTGTGCACATACATGCATAAAAATGCACACATGTATGTTCATGTCAATCACTGGCATGAATATTTCTTGCCATAACCAGGGCTAATTTCTGAATGACACATGTGAAAACGAGTGGTTGTCACGACATTTCGCTCCTGGACCCTTTGTACCCGGACATTTCGTTACCAGACACTTTGCTACTGGGCGTTTCGTTACTAGAACCTTTCACATAACTAGGACATACGCTACCAAAAGCTATATTTATTTTATTGGAATGGTAACACATTTTTAATAATAATAATAATAATAATAATAATAATAATAATAATAATAATAATAATAATAATAATAATAATTTTATAAACTAACGCAAGTGAGAAAATTTTTTTTTTTTATAATTCATCATTCATTTACTAGTCAATATCACTTACAAAGTATGTATCATAAAATTAAAATATTATAAAAGAAAAGGTGTTAAAAGAAAATTGACTAATTAAGTTTCAAGTCATGGGCGATAGATTCAAAAATTCATTTTACATTCAGGGTCGTTACAACATTAATATCCTTACATAAAAACGCTCTGCTTACAATCCACTTGCTTTTTTCCTTTTTTTTTACATGGACGCTGGGTAACCGCAATTTATTTGTATTAATATTTTTTGGCATTGAATATTTCTTCGTGTTTCCATAATTACAGTGGGGTGTGAGCTTGTAATTGCAGGTACATTTTAAGGAGCCATTGACACCCTTCAAAGTTAAAATTTTTTCATTTCATGATGTCCTTCTGTTCACATTAACAAATCTAACAAAATGGGATCTAGTCTTTCTGGAAAATCCAAGGCCTCGTTCACCACCAATATAATTTGTATAGGTAAGAAACAATTTCTTCTGGGATTTCGGCATCATCAATCAACTCTTCAGAGCGCTCAACAACGTCGTTTTCAATATACAAACAAATGCAAGTGTTGGGAAACAATGCACTTTCAAAATTACAGTCGTCATCTGTCTGCATGGTATCGTTCCTTGTACCCAGCTTGAACTGTATGTTTGTAAACATTCTATATAAATGAAATAAACAGCAGGTGGCTTCCGTTTTTGAAAAACAGTCATCAGAGAATTTAAGACTGCTTTTTCAAAATCAACCACATATATGATCTGGCTCATAATTTTGTACATGTTCCATTTTAATATATATAAAAAGAAGCGTTTGTAAGTGGCGTCGATTTTGTCAGGTAGCCATGCAAAAAGTCAGGAGGTCTCTCATTTTTTGAAAATGCGAGCATCTAAATAACGGTAGTCAGTTTACTGGACAACACTTTCCATTGCAGATGATTTTTCCACTTTTGGACTTGTTTTTTTCAGCGGCCTATATATAGGCTTAAATATTCAGATGCAACATTATTAAAATCCTTTCCAGATCATCTTCACCTCTGTGAATTGATATTGCATAAATAACGACCCATTTGTACATCAGTTTGGCGTACTTCTTCAAAAAAGATAACAACCTCACCGTTTTTGGGGATTCGAAAAACATTTGTTTTCCTTTCGCTGCCATCTTGGCGAAAATATTAGGCTTTTAAATTTTTTGGAGAAGGAAGCACATTGGATGGAAATTCTTCAATTGAGTATAATCTATTCAAAAGATAGATGGAGAGGATTATATTGGGTTCCAATTGCATTTAAATGGCGGTACTGATTATCTAGTAACGAAACTACCTTTATTATCAACGTCATTTTCCTCATGCATGAAAAGAGGGCAGCATTCTTGGGAAATCTCCGAGACGAACACATCCAAATTGTGTTCTTCCGTCACTACTTTGCTTTTGTTCGTCATATATATCATTCAAATCATCCACTAACTTGATTTTAAACAAGATCGTTGGATGGTATGAGAAATATTTATAACAAGATGTTGCATTGGTGCCTCTCCTGCATTGGTTCAAAGATCGAAACTTGAATTGTTCATGTTGCAGACCTCGATCAACTAGTTCTAGGCCCGACCTTCAAAAAACTTATCAATATTGGGAACACACTTTTTTTTTAATTAACAAAATAAATGACACGAATCTACCCTACATCTAATGCACCCATTCGATAAAAGACTTTAAATCTACGTCAGGAAAATATGGACAACAGCCCTTGACGACAGCGTACAGTTTCATCACTGCACAAGCCTACGAGCTTTAACATCTATTTCATTCGTCCCTTCATTCAATTCAACTGTAAAACGAGAACGCCAGACCTTTATCATTTACTTACCGATTGATTCGACAAGAGAAATTTCGAAAAATCGACTAAAATCAATGGAGGGGCGCGGAGCAGGAACCATCCGGCCTAATCTTCCAATTCCGACGAGCAACACTGTCTGTGGCAGGAAAGAGGTGCAGAAGATGATGAAGTCGAGGATTTGATGAAGTGAGGGAGAATTGTTGGGGGACGTTTGGGGGAGGAAATGAGACTTTTGAAATGTAAATTTTCTCTTCATGGTCACAGTCAGGTATTACTGTAACTTTATGATAATCTGCACGAGAATAATAATAATAATAAAAAAGAACAATTGTTGGAATCTTGGCTGTTGTGGATCTCAATCGCGGCATGATGTAAAGTGTTGCCGTATCGCTGTCCTTTCTTTTTTTTTCTTTTGTCTGTCGTAGTAGCCTACATTTCTGGGGCAATTTTTTTACATAGAACGCTAGATACTCTTTGCGCATTGCATCTTCAGGAGTTGGTATGTTTAAATCTCGTTATCAAACGATGCATTAAAGACTGTAAAATACGATTATAAAAAGTAAACTATTGCATGCACAGTAATTGTGGGTAGTGGGTTTGGAAATACAGATATGCATGGCCGGTAGCATTAATGTCGGGGTCGAGGAGTCAAGCTGCAATACTCGGTATATATTTTATGCAGCGAATATCAAGGTAACGCTAACAAAACCTGGAAAACATAACGTTGATAAAATGAATGCGAGAATTTGTTTATTATTTAAAATCCGTAATCATTGTAATAGAGTAAATGGCGAGTATTCTATCAGTAGGCCTATAATATTATCAGCGTCATATTGTTGCACTTACTCGCCTAAAACATATAATTAATTCAGGGCATTACAATTCAGTTTACGAGGAAATAAAAGCAACAACAGACGACGCTGACATTAAAACATTATCGTAGGTAACTAAACAAGTTACCAGACTTCTCAGTGAGTCTTCTCCCTGTGAGGAGAATGTTCCTCCTCGGCGTCATATTGTTGTACCTACTCGTCTAAAGCATATAATAAATTCAGGGCATTACAATTCAGTTTACGCAGAAATAAAAGCAACAACAGACGACGCTGGCATTAAAACAACATCGTAGGTAACTAAATAAGTTACCAGACTTCTCACAATGAGTCTTCTCCCTGTGAGGAGAAAGTTCCTCCTCCGAAATCCTTTGACGCGATGAAAAATCGACTTCGTAATAACCTCGCATTCGTTGGGCTGCCGGTTACGTTTATTTGATCGTGATAATTGCGCCGCGTTCTTGCGAATTATAGTGAATTTTATAGTGTTCACGAAGAACATGCACTGCGTGAGCGATCGCCCCTGTGATGAAGTGCTTGCAGATGAAGGTAAGTGGTTGATTTTAGTCGGTAGGTGGTGGATGTTCGAACGGGAACCATTGGTAGATGATAATGGCGGCCTTTCGGGGTTTGAAGTGTGAGCTCGCCGGCTTTAGATATCAGCTCTTATTATTCCCGAGTTATTTCGCTTTTTGTCTTCCATACACAAATTTTTTTTTATATATTTTAACCAGTCATTCATTGCATTGATGAACCTTGACGTAGGGATGAGCCTGGTTCTTAATTTTTAAATTATTATTTTTTTACGTGCAATAGTCAAACTTGTCTTGACGTCCCTATCATTAATATTTTAAGCCCAATGTTGATTTATTTATCATTTCTACGTATTTCGTTCTGCTGGGTGGTTTGTCTACTCAATGCACCTTATTTTTTCTTATGATTTATGTTATTAATTTGACATTGAGCCCCATTGTGCTGATTTCATGTAAAAAAAATTATGTTTTTAGTCTACAAATTAGTTGCCACTTAGACCAATGCCATATCTACATTGCCTTAGGTATCTCGGTTCACCTTACTGTTTATTATTTGCCGTTTTCAATTCTTGTATTTTCAAATGCCTTATCCTTTTTTTTTATGTATTTCATCATTGATAAAACACTTTCTTGGTTATCGTTAGCATTTGACTGCCTGCTTGTGCGATATTAAAGAGTTTTAAGTCGCAATCAAGCAAGACAAGTCTTGCACCATATGCAAATATCGTAGTCCATATTTTTCTCTGAGATGTTTACGATAATTTTATTGGTACCTTTCTGTTTAAATAAATAAATAAATCTGGTAAATGCCACTTTTTTATGTGAAATACCGTACAACAAAGGTAATTGTATTTTCAGAGTATTTCACCACTGGGTTCAGTCGAAATTTAATAATTTACTTAATGTTTGTACCAGGAAATTAGGTTTGGTGGTGATTTATGACTAATGTCACAACACTGTAACTGTAAATAAAGTGCATTTTTGCTTGCAGTATTAAGATTTTTTAACTTCTCGGTACCAGGGCAATGTAACTGTATAGTATAGTCAATCTCCCCTCGGGAGCAACATTTTTGTTCACAGAGCACCATGACCTTACTATGCTTGCAGTTGCTTGCCTGTTAATTGTTATTCTCTATTGCATTCAGTTTCCAATGCATCTCGTTTATTGCGTTTTTAGGCTGAAATGTTTGCGCACGCTATTTTCGAGGGTCATGGCCACAATAAAAGCAGTTGAAGGGCATTTCAGCATGGCTACGACCTAACCTAACCTACCCACAACCTAACATTAGCCTAAGCTGTTGTGCCCTAACCTGTTGACCCTCCCAATCAAAGTCCTTTAATTATACTCCTGGGTATATTTGAAGGACCTTGCTCCTGATGAGAACATGTGCGCAGCTGTTGTGCTAGGTTACCTTATGGTAATTTGTGAACTCTTGTTTTATTTTTAATTATTTTTTCTAAGTTGATGACACATACTTTCCATGTGGTGATGATTCAGCTGCATTTGTAGTTGAGGGCTTTTGACAAGGCTTGATAGATGATAAAGAATCAGTTGAATCAATCAAGTTAGGCCTATCATCATCAATCACCAATAGCAGGTGCTTCAAGGACAAGTCAGGGTTTTTTTCAACTTGAAACTTTGTATTATAATAAATCAGTCCCATTACCATCCTTATATTTATAGATGCAGGTACATATTTACCCAGATCTGGTTATGGTTCTTGATTTTTTTACAATCTTTGTTGTATGACTCATTCTTTTGAGTATTTTATAATAAATGAGGAGTTTCCCATTGACCATGGAGACTTTATTTGGACTTTTATTGGGGGGTGTCTCCTTCATTGTTTAGCCTGCCAGTGGAGTCCTAAGGCCTTGAAAAGGTTGATGATAGCTTTGCAAGATATTGTTTTTGGCAGAATAGGACTTGAAGTAGCCCATGAATTGGTGAATTTGAAGATTCTTGCCCCATGGATGTTGGAGGTGATGTGTGCCATGTTAGAGAAGGGCACCGAAGCACCATAAAAAATTCATCATTGGTTTCTTTTTAGGGTTATATTGAGTAGCAAAAGTTCCTTACCAAAGCCAAATGGGTTATTTACTTTTTTAGCCTATTACTTATGTCTTTCTAGCTCTTAGGTATTTTTTTAGCTTACATAATGGTATATGTAGATATTAGGTTCAAGATTATCCTAGCCTCACTTCCTATAATGGTTAAGCCTCACTTCCAGCACTAGACCTAGTACACATGGTTTTCCTATGTTTAGGAGTGAGATTGAAAAATCAGCTCATTTTCCTATTTTTAGGATGAGATTGAAAAATCAGTTCATTTATCTGTTAACAAAGGCTAAGTTGGATCAATTTTACAAACTTCACTGTAAATTCATGCTGTTAAACACCTTCATTTCAGAAGTTCACCACAGAATACTCTTCAGTGTTACAGGGATGCTTCCTAGCCTAACCTACTCTAACTTAACCTAAATAAGGAGCTGTAGGCTACCTGGCCAGTTTAAAAGAGTGTACTGTACTTTAATTTACACTTCCATAGTTTAACCTAGCCTAGAAAGGCTATTTTAACATCCTTCCATAAGCTTAGCAGTTACACATACTCATCCCTAATGCAGTCTTAGAAGGGAGGATGTAAATGCATCATCTAAGTTTTCAGGGCATATAGCCTAAATTATGTTATAGCCTAAATTATATGAAATAGTTACATGCCTACCCATACAGCTAGGCTAGTCTTAAGCTATGCTATCTGCAGTGCTGTTTCTTCTAATCTGTACTGTAATTTATGTTTTTGAAAGTGAACTGTTTTCACCAACTGAAATCATGGTAGTTTGGCCATTCTAAACACAGCGAAACATTTGCAAAAACATAGCTGTAGGCATAGGCATGTGGATCATCACTGTTCATCAGTGTTACCTTCATTTCTCTTTGTTGGTTTATCAGGCAAAACTGGTTATTGCTGTGAATTTGATTCCTTGCTTAGACTAATAGTTTTCATATGCAATATTTTAGCTAGTAAAAACTACATATACCACCTAAAGATAATACAATACTGTAATTCCTTGTTATTTTGCCTGGTAACATATGATGTGGCCATCATGATGAAAATACTCTAAAAAGCAAAAGTGTTATTTTATCAGTGACCTGGTCTGTGTGGCACAGAAGTTTTGATATTGAATTTTATTGAAAGAATTAAAGAAAAAGTTATCTAGGTAAATTGTCTGTGCAGTGTAGAAGTGAGAAGGTTTGGAAGAAACAGAAATGTGAAGCTTGATTAAAGATGTGGTAAGAATGGAAATGTACTGAAGACAATATGTATAATTTTTGGAACCTAGGAGAGTGAAGGGTGACTGAGAAAGTACTGGCAATATAGATTTTAAGGCATTAGTTTGGAAGTGCACCAAAGAAGTTACTTGGGTATAGGGCCACATGTATGGATTGGAAAGGCATTATTATGAGCAAGGTAGATGATATTTGTGTGAAGGAGCATGATTAAGGCTTGAGACACTACAGATTTTTCTGTGTAGGTATATTAATTAGCTGTAAGGGAACAGCCTGTTTGTGAAAATTTATATATAAATACACTCATATATATAATTCTGTTATTTAGATTCTGCAGATATTTTTAATTAGGGTATATTTTTATAGCCTAGCCAAGCCAAGGTTAGGTAGGATTCCCTGGGTAGCATAGAGGTATTATTGCCTAGGCTAGCCTTGTCACTGTTGCATTTTTTCAGCATTTTGGACATATGTACAGTGTATATGTGTGTGTATACATATACATCATACACACACACACACACACTTATCCATTTCACTGTTTATTTCCCAGTATTGTACTCAAAGGACCTCGCTTATGTGACAGGCTTGTCATCTATTTGAAATACCAAATATCTGGACACATATTTGCTCATTTTTTTCATTGGCCCTCATTCATCTTCATGTTCTTAAAATGTACAAGACCCTTGATGTATGTTCACATTCACTGGTAATACAACATTCGTTGTATTAACATTAAAATGCCTCGTTGCATTTTTTTTGCTTTACGTGGCCAAGTATTGCCTCTTTTATAACTATATTAAGGGCACTATTTCACATTCTAATCTTGCCTCTGTCACATTTATTTCCTTTGCATTCTTCAACGAAAGTTTTCGAAGTCATGAAAATGGTGATAACAAATACATATCACAAAATTGGGTTGGAGATTTTACCAGTATTTAATGGATAATAATCGATTGTATTCACTTAAAGTTTATTTTCAAACAAATAGGAATCTTCAGAAATCATTAAGGACCAAAGTGATTGCTGATTGTTACCTTCCAGAAGTGCTTTTCAGAAAGCCCTTGCTGAGAAATTTTCCATGTTAAGTTTGTATAGACTGAAAGTAAGCTTAATTTTAAATCACTGATATATTATTGCAGTGTTTGAAGGTGATTTTTGCCATTCAGATACTATGATCGAAGGTGATTTTTGCCATTCAGATACCGTGATCGAAATAACTTTTGCCAATCATTGGTATGTTATTGCACTGATTGAAGGTAAATTTTGCCATTTAGATACCATACGTGGACAAAATTTCATATAAAGTCGTGTGCCTTGTAAACTCAAAATGTGAAATTTTCTATAGTGATGTGCAGAGTTTTCTGTAAGAGCGCCCATTTTAAGGTAAACTATTCTAACCGATTGCTTCTTCCTATTGCTACTTAGGCCCAAAGACGTGTTGGAACTTACATTAGCCTCTAAAACATACAAGTTGTGTTAAAAGTATCCGTCACAATATATTTATCGTTTGTGATGACTTTTTTTTTTATATATTTTCCGTAGAAATCGGGAGAACTTTAAAATTGCAATATTGAAAGCTAAGTGTACCTAGACAGATTGGCGCTCTTTACTTTTGTAATAGGAGTAACTCTTGGTCACGTCCTTTTGAACCTAACAAGCAAAAGCAATAATAGTTTACAATATTTAATTTTCTTTGTGTTATTCCCTTCCCTTCGGTCGACTTATCCCTATTTGTTAAGTGCCAATTACTCGGTATATTCAATTCTCTAAAGAGGAAGCCATGAATTTCATGTTTCCCTAACCCTTTTCTTCCCTTTACATAGGCCTATAAGAAAAAAAAATGAATGCTTATCATTTTTCGTGACTTTTCATGCTTCGTAATTTGTGTCCGTAAAACTTACGCGCCTGGGGGAATAAAAAAAGGGGCCTTCATTTATTTCTTGTTCCATATGATTAGGTTTCATCTTCTGAGTAATAATAATGATTGACTACTGACGTATGCATAAGTATATTTACAACGCAATCTTGACATTTTCAATAACATGCCGGTAATTAGCGTTCATTTTCTGTATGAAAGATCCAATCAGTTCCACCAGCTTTTTGAAATTGCTTACGGTTATTCTGAAATGATTATTAAAAATTTTCCGGCTGATTAAGCAGGTCTGGGAATAAATGATTTAAATTCTCAAAATCAGGTTGGACTCCGATGGACTCGTTTTCAGTTTTTAGTGTACGTATAAACATACATTTCATACGCACATTAAACAAAGAGAATACATATTCGTGCAAATGTGTACATGCATAAACACTCGCTCACACTTCCTGTTATCGACGTATAAAGAAAACAGGAGTGAAACATCTGTTGTGAGGTTTAGTTCCGGTTCATTTAAAACAAGGGTTATATCACGGTCGCTATTTACTCCAAAGAAGAACATGTCTTCAGATCTGCGCTTAGACCAACTGACTCCTTATGAAGACTAAATTACTCAAAAAGTGGCTCCGGTGAAGACGAAAATTGTCGTCTGGATATTAGAGGAAAGCCGCTTGTTATCTTTATATATGATGATTTAATGTCACTTGACTTTCATTTGTTTCTGTTATTAGCATTACTTAAGGTTCTTTGCGGCGTCCCTTCGACCCCTAGCTGCAACCCCTTTCGTTCTTTGTACCGTACTTCTGTTCGTATTCTCTTCCATCTTACGTCTCCACCTTCTCCTAACAATTTTCATAGTGCGGGTGCGAGGTTTTCCTCCTGTTACACCTTTAAAACCTTTTTACTTAGTTTCCGTTTCAAGCCTCTGGCCTAAATTCCATATTCCAATTCTAATTCACATGCGTCTTGCGAAATCGCCCGAGGACATTCAAGATGTCCAAATTACACGCGCCCCAATCACTGCCACGGGGCTTCGCCCTTCTCCAGTCCAGCCGCAGGGGTATAGCACGGTTCTAGCACAGGTGAGGTGCTCGTCGTTTCCTTCACCTGTTGTCATCCAGGTGTTGGTGGGGTTCCGGAGGGCATTTTTTGGGCAGCTGCAGGATATCCTGGGTTTGAGGGCTGCGATGACTCACTCTCATTCATTCTGTGGCTGCTTTTTTGTGTCTTCTTATATGCGCGTGGATGTCGTTGAAGTTCGTTATCCGTTTAGGTAGAAAAGAGAGAATAATGACTGTATTTATTCTGGGGGATTGATAGAACTTCAGATTACTTACAAACTACTGAATTGGAAGCCCCAAATTTATCGATTTATGAAAACTGTAAGTGAGTTTCAACCCCACATTGCACGAATATGAAATTTAATAAGATTTGGAAGGGGCCATTTATGATCTATGAAAATTTGGCTACAAGGACAAGCACTGGGGTACTTCCGGACATTCACCACATATAACAGCGAAAAGAGGGAGTTTGAGAGGTTAGACAGCAAGGTATAAGAAAGGATATTGGAAGTGGATGCAGATTAGTACCAAAGGGACGCTGCTGCATACAACCTCTAGTAATGCCTACAGTGCACCGTGCAAGATGCACTGAACAGCATCACCCCAAATGGTATTTATGTATCATTGCTCAAGTAAGAGGTTAAGCACAGCTTATCCTCCACAGCACGTGACTCCCAGTGTTGCAACTGTTCTTATTTGCTCAGAAGACGGTCATTGTCCCTCTAGAAGAACATGAGTTTTGATCACATTTCAGGTTCAGGTGCGTGGTTTTCGCGTGCTTACTAGCGCGCGCGCGTACTTATCCGAGCATTGCACAGCTAACGAATCGTATTGTTATGTACAAGATGCGCAAGCAACTCCCAAGGCAGAACAACACGTCTTAAAGACTGTTAGTGGAGCGCATCCGGAACGTGCAGTGTTTGCGGCTTCTTAAAAGTTTGTCCACAAAGAGGATAATGGTTCTCCTACACTACAGTAAAACAAGTCACAAACATGTTGGAAACTTGTTGCATACATGTTATAAACATGTTGGCAACCTGTTACATGCATGTAATAAACACATTGGCAACTTGTTGCATACATGTCATAAACACATTTGCAACTTGTTGCATGTCATAAACACATTGACAACTTGGTACATACATGTCATAAACACACATTGGCAATATATTGCATACATATCACAAACAAGTTGGAAACAAGTCAGCAACCGTAAGTTGAGAAAATCTTTGTTAATGCGGCTTCTTGAAAGTTCGTCGACAAAGAGCATAATGGTTGGTCCACACTACCTTCAGACATGTCATAAACACATGTTGGCAACTTACCGCATACATGTCATAACCACGTATTGGCAACTTATCATGACCATATCAACGAGTTGGAAACATGTCAGCAACCTTAATTTGAGAACGAATCTTTGGTAAATACTAGATAATCACGCAAAGCACTAGTTAGGGCTGGCAATAAGTCGTCGACTTGTATTTAACGTGTTTGTGATGTGTGTGCAATAAGTTGCCAATATATTTATGACTTGTTTTACAGCAGTGTGGACGCACCCTAAGGTGTACTAGTACAAAATAGATTGGACCTAATTTTTGTACTTATAGGTTCTTATAGAACAAGCTTGAAAGAAAATACAAGCTTGAAAGAATACTGCCCTAAAATAGAAGACTGCAATTTCTGCAGAAATACAGAACTGAGAAAAATGGTAGATACTGCCTTGCCTTACTACTGATTTTGCAGATACTGCAAATGGGACCCCCTAAATAAAGCATTGAAGAATCATTCTGAAACTGCAGTAACTTGCGTATTAGTGTTTCACGAGCCCAATAGGGGTCATATCTCAATTTCGAAAATTTTGCAGATTCTGCAGTTTTCCAATTTAGGGCAGAATAAGATGGTCCAGAACAAGCTTTAAAGAAATGAAAGATTACTTATTTAAAAAAAAAAGGACATAAGACAAGTAAGAACGAATTGCAGACGAATCCGATAAGAAAGCAATGAAGGGAATGTCCAAAAATAACTCTGAGTAACACGAGATAAAAGGAAGGCACTTCTCAGCTGGTAGCTGGCAGCCTCTCCTGACCCGAAATTGAACAATCGCGCGTCTCAGTGATGACTGAGGAAGGAAGAATCGAACAATGGGAGAAGGTAAAGTGGGTGTGGGGGATAGGATTGTGGGGTATAGGATTGTGGGGGAGTGGAGTATGTTCGTCAGCAACAATAGAGAATGGTCTTTCATCTGATTACAACTCCAAGGAGGAGAATTAATCAGACCACGGCTGGCTAGCCCATCGAAAGGTCGGCTGGAGGTAACGACACCATGTCCCTCTCTCTCTCTCTCTCTCTCTCTCTCTCTCTCTCTTCTCTTAGGAAGAGGGAGAGACCACCGCCATTATATATCGGAATGCCTTCATTACCATTAACCATTGCGCTCACGTACGCACTAGATACAAAGAAAAAGCCCAGGTCCCTTTCTTGATCAGTGGCATGATGTTGTTTCTGCTGTTGTTGTGTGGGGCTGTTGCTGCTGCTGTTGTTGTTGTTGTGTGGGACAACTGCTGCTGCCATTGTTACTTAACCAAAGGCTGTATAAATCACGTCCCCTCTCTGCAATAGTTTTCCTCGACCCTGAGACGGAGATGTGAAAACCATTTCTTTCACGAGAAGAGATGAAGAAATATTCTATCGTCAGCAACTGTGATAAAGGATTGAAAAGTTCAGTTATAAAGGAATATAATTTCTCTTAAAGTTCAGAAATTTCCTTCGGCACGAGAAGAGATAACTTCACGTTTCGGGGGCGGTACTTTTTTCTGTATGCGAGGAAATATACTCTGAATAAAAGAGAGAGACAGACTCTACCTATTAATGTGTTCTTTGAAAAGCGATAAGAATTTTTTTTTATAATGCACCTTTAAGGTATTGCTCCTAAATACTAACGGATAGAAAAGCTTCTTTTGAACCTGGATAGAAATGGGCATTATAATATCAAAGGTCTGCATTGCTTGTAAAGGAATAGGAATGCTTGGAAAGCGCGATAAGAATGCGCTTTTTGCAAAGGATTTTGCTAAACTTAAAGAAAACGAGGACGCTTTTGTGTATATATATATATATATATATATATATATATATATATATATATATATATATATATATATATATATATATATATATATATATATTTATATATGTATATTCTAATAACCACAATGCCCTCTTAACTTCTCGAATTCGTCGCGCTTTTTGGATATGCTTGTAACTACAAAGCCGTAAGATCCAAACGCAAGAAATTGAAGAGACTGTGATGGCCGGTCGCGGGAAACGAACCCGCGTCACCATAATCACAAGGGGGCCACGTTGCTGACCTGACCACGAGACACACATATATATATATATATATATATATATATATATATATATATATATATATATATATATATATATATATATACGCATTATATTATATTCTCACAATCATTTACATTCTCACAATCATTTTTGACCAAATTCCTCCGCCAAGGAAACTCTCAGGGTTTGCCGTAGGAGAGAGAGAGAGATAGAAGGTCCTCATTGAAATTCTCCCTTCCTTGGAATGAGCAAATCTGATCAAAGCTTTGCTTGGTTCTGTCTCTAATTCAGCTCCCTGGTTTGGATTTCTTGCAAAACCAATAAACCTGCAAAGGATTCGGGGCTTCGCTTGGTACATGTTGATGCAACTTTCGGCGTAAGGTTTTGAAGGGAATCTGCTGGTTAGGATACTTTTTTTTTTTTGTGATCGTGCAAGTGGTGCATTGCCCCTTTTTTTGTGGGGTGGGGTGGGGGAAGTTATGTAGTCAAAATTCTTCTGAAAATCATTCTGTGGATAATTTTTATGTATTTTGTAAATGTATGTATGTATGTGTACATATACATACGTATATACATACATATATTATATATATATACACAATACACATATATATACATACATACATACACAATACATACATATGTATATAATATACATATATACACACACACACATATATATATATATATATATATATATATATATATATATATATATATATATATATATATATATAAAATATAAAAGAGACGGATGTTAAATTATCTTTCCAATTATTATTATTATTATTATTATTATTATTATTATTATTATTATTATTATTATTATTATTATTATTATTATTATTATTATTCAGAAGATGAACCCTATTCATATGGAACAAGGTCACAGGGCCATTATTATTATTATTATTATTATTATTATTATTATTATTATTAGATGAACCCTATTCATACAAAACAAGCCCACCAAAGGGGCCACTGACTCGAAATTCAAGCTGCCAAAGAATATTAAAATGTTCATTAGGAAGAATTAAGAGGAAGTAAATGGAAGTACAGAAAAAAACAAATCTCGCTTATTAAAAAGAAAAATAAATTAATAAATAGATAAATAGGTAAAAATGTATTAAAATGCAATATTTTGGATAATATTCCTGTCTCGCGCCTAATTCGCCGTGGAGAAATGTTAATGCTTATGTTAATTAGGGATCACCCGAAAGTTCATCATTGATTTGACGAAGATGACGTTAGATCAACTTTCGAACCCCCAGGAATCTGTTGATTTAGTGATTGGGTGAATTGAAT
This sequence comes from Macrobrachium rosenbergii, assembly GCF_040412425.1. Classification (NCBI taxonomy): domain Eukaryota; kingdom Metazoa; phylum Arthropoda; class Malacostraca; order Decapoda; family Palaemonidae; genus Macrobrachium; species Macrobrachium rosenbergii. The sequence continues at coordinate 33,765,801 of NC_089771.1, forward strand.
TGATGAATAATTCATGTCGCGTGAATTGATGATGTAGAATAAATAAAATGAAACGGTGATCCATTATATCTGAATGAAATTTTGGAGGTAGAATGAAGTAGCCATTTCAAATGAATGTTCTTCAACAACTTAGGCCTATATACCCCTTACGCGGTGGACTGTAGGCATTGCTTCAAGTTCTTTGCAAGCGTCCCTTCCGTGACCGCTAGCTGCAACCCTGTTGTTATTCCTTTTACTGTACCTCCGTTCATATTCACTTTCTTCAATTCTTGCTGTCCACCCCCTCTAACAAATGTTTCATAGTGCAACCGCGAAGTTTTCCTCCTGTTACACCATTCAAACCTTCTTACTGTCAATTTCCGTTTCAGCGCTGAATGACCGCATAGATCCCAGTACTTGGCCTTTGGCCAAAATTCTACATTCAGTCTATAGAACTTCTTAATGGAGTGATATGTTTAGACTATATTCACGCGAAGTGATATATAGAATAAGATGATATATAGAATTAATGAAGTGATATACTTAATGAAATAACATTATTATTTCAAAATTCGCAGCGACAAAAATAAAATAAAAACACTGGACTTTGAAAACCATTAATGTTAGCTTTAGTTAATTAAAACTTTTATCTCCTTCAATTAACTGATTACGTCGAAGGGCGAAGGAGACGCCTAAGTACCAATTTGGCTTTCCACGTCCCGAAGAAGATAATTATTAGTTAGATGTTTACGTAATTATTCGTTAATCTGGAGGTAGCCTCGTTCGTAGTGGAAATTACAGAGACGCGATGGCACCCGACGGCGCTTTGTGTATGTTTTATATACAAATGTTTTTTTAATGCGGATTTAAGAACGTAAAAGTGTAGTTTTTTGTAATTGATACAGATTTTTGTATTTTGTTTTACGTGTTTTATGCAAATGTTTTAAAGCGAATCTAAAAATGTTAAAGTGTAGATTTTTCTAATGGTAGGGATTCATGTATTTTGTAATTATATTTTTTTTATAGAAATGTTTTAATACGAGTATGAAAGTGCGTCATTATAGCTTTTAGTTTTCTGTAAAAGAAAACTATTGTGCCGGCTTTGTCTGTCCGTCCGCACTTTTTTCTGTCCGCCCTCAGATCTTATAAACTACTGAGGCTAGAGGGCTGCAAATTGGTATGTTGATCATCCATCATCCAATCATCAAACGTACCAAATTGCAGCCCTCTAGCCTCAGTTTTTATTTTATTTAAGGTTAAAGTTAGCCATAATCGTGCTTTTGGCAACGATATTGGATAGTCCACCACCGAGCCGTGATTAAAGTTTCACGGGCCGCGGCTCATACAGCATTATACCGAGACCATCGAAAGATAGATCTATTTTCGGTGGCCTTGATTATACGCTGTAGCGGCTGTACAGAAAACTCCTTTGCGCATTTTGTACTTGTATTCAAACCAGTTTTGAAAACACTGACCAACCTCTCTTTATGTTCATTTTGCGTTCCGCGCCGCCGTTCGTGTCAAACTGCTGCCAAATAACAGGACAAAAACGGGATAATCTTCGTGGAACCATTGCCCCGGTTGGGGTAAAAAAAAAAAAAAAAAAATGGCGTCCATTGCAAGAAACCCCACATCAAGTGCTCCTCCCATTAGGAAGTTGCAGGCACCAACCTACTATTTACACTCGGGGCTAATTAAGTTCACTGCACTTGGACAGCATATGAAAATGCGTGTGGATGTGCTGAGTCTGGAATAAGGGGTGGGTATTGGGGTTGGGGGGGGTGTGTCTCTCGAGTTCACGTGCAACCCAGTTTGAAAAAGAGACCGTTTAATTACAGAGGGAGATATTGATTGATTGAGGCCTCGTGCGAGCTGCGAAATTTAATTTAGCGGTTTGGTTATTCGTTGTGAATACGAACGTAACTAAGTTTAGGCTTTTATGAAGACGCTTGAACTAGTAAGTACAGGTATTGAGGGATTAGGCGTGTATATATATAAATTATATATATATATATATATATATATATATTCCTCTTGACTGCAGAATGGTCAAGTAGACTGTCTACTATCAGTATTATCTAAACCAAATTTCCAGGTTCGAATCCTGGCTTGGGGCCAGGTACACTTATGAATTATAATTCCCCTTATTTGAAGCTATTCCTTTGGTATGTTGAATTCGATATTTTGTAATATTAGTGGCTTGTATACATATATATAGTTTACATATATGCATGTATCTATCTATCTATCTATATATATATATATATATATATATATATATATATATATATATATATATATATATATATATATATATATATATATATACACTAATTCGTGCGTGTAGTGTACACAATCACTATTATTTCAGGACCCTCATCATTTCACATTCACAAAAAGAGAGACGACTCGACAACCCCCTTCTTATTTTCTCCCAAATTTCCGTCCATAGACAACATTCACCAAATTTTTTTATGTAAAATGGAACGCCTGAACACGCGAAGAACTCATAATAACTTCTCGCTAATGTAGAGATTTTTTCGATTCTTTTCTTACTAATGAGAACCTTGTGTGAACCGTATGTTGTAATTCTTCTTACAATACGTGTGTGTGTGTGTGTGTGATTGTGACAGAGAGATAGAGAGTTGGGGTGTTAGGGGTCGAACCACGCATGCGCCGTCCCGCCGAAGAAGAGCGCGCGCGGATTGGCAGAATGGGGAAGCACCTGTAATTCAAATATTTTCCCACCGTTAGTGTGACTGGCGATCCGTGCTGCACCCGTCTCTCTGCCTCTGCCACTTCTACAGAAGAAGTTCCAAGACTCATTATCTCGGTGGCGATGATGATGGTGATGATGACATTATTTCTAAGCAACTGCTCCAACGAGCCACACATTGGCGTGAAAGAAACAAGTCACGTGAGGACGCGATTTGAGGGAAAATATATTCGCGCCAACATCGTCGTTATGTGTGATAGTTTTTTTTTTTAATTTTTTCAAGGACTCTCTCTCTCTCTCTCTCTCTCTCTCTCTCTACCCTTCCCCGCCGCTAGCAGGCAGCTAGTAGTTAGCTCTCTCTTTCTCTCTGTCTCTCTCCAACTAATATTTAGACTACATAATTATTATGATATGTGTGTTTAGGATGTGTATACTTTACATATGGTTGGGCGTTTATTTACCTTTGAAATATCGCTAGCATTGATTTAAGTCTCCTTAGTTACCGTGGTGACTATTTTGATCGTTAATATATGGATACTACTCTTCCTGGTAGTATTATTGATGGTATGTATATTCTGCGCTCGGCTGTTAAAAAAAGTATGCATTGTGGTAGCCTTCTAAAAATTAACTTGTAAGTTATTAGATGAATTTAAAATTTTATATTATCGCCTCCAGCGATGCGTATAGCTCAAAGGTCTTCTGTGAAATTCCTCTTCTCATTTCTTTCCTATATTTTATATTCCACAAATCTCGACTCATCGACAGCCTGCTTTCTCATGGTTCCCACTGAATTAGGTCTGGGTCTGTTAAATTGTACTGATTCCCACAGGAACCAATCTATGTTGTGAAATTGACACCTCAAACGCTCAAGCGGAGATGCAATGTATTACCACTGGAAAACAGTTCTTGTATTTTTATAATTTTTTTATTTATCTTTTAATTTCTTTAATTATTTTTCTGGTAACTGATATGTTTTTCTGTATATCCTAGTACTTACTTTTACTTCTTTTTAATGAACACCATATTCTTTGGGAGCTTGAATTTCAAGAGAGAGAGAGAGAGAGAGAGAGAGAAGGGTTAAGTCCTAGAGAGAGAGAAAGAGAAAGGCTAAGTCTTAGAGAGAGAGAGAGAAGGTTAAGTCCTAGAGAGAGAGAGAGAGAAAGAGAAGGGTTAAGTCCTAGAGAGAGAGAGAGAGAAAGAGAAGGGTTAAGTCCTAGAGAGAGAGAGAGAGAGGTTAAGTCCTAGAGAGAGGGGTTAAGTCTCAGAGAGAGAGAGAGAGAGAGAGAGAAAGGTTAAGACAGAAAGAGAGAGAGAGAGAGAAAGGTTAAGTCCTAAAGAGAGAGAGAGAGAGAAAGGTTAAGTCTCAGAGAGAAAGAGAGAGAGAGAAGGGTTATGTCCCAGAGAGAGAGAGAAGCGTTATGTCCCATAGAGAGAGAGAGAGAGAGAGAGAGAGAGAGAGAAGGGTTAAGTCCTATAGAAAGAGAGAGAGTGGTCAAATCCTAGAGAGAGAGAGAGAGAGAGAAAGGTTAAGAAAAGCCAGCTGTCTCTCCCGGAGATGACTCCCCGCCAAAAGGGGTCCTTCCTACCTCCTTCCTTCCGCCGGGGGGAAAGCCAGTTTGTCGGAATCTGGCGATGACTCGGAGGCAGGTGAAAGGGAAGTGGTGGGTTCAGCTGTGGTATTTCCACACAGCACAGCACGCCCACGCACGCACGCCCTCCCTCCCCAAGGACGTGCGCTCGTGCCGTATGAGGTCACTAAGATTTATAATGAGATTCTTGTGTCTGTTTTTGGACATTGATTTAATTGACTTCGTTTACGTAGGATTGAAGGATTTCAGCCTATTTTGATTGAAGTTCATATCCTAGAATCAGTAAGATTAACAATGAGATTCTTGTGTCCGTTTTTAGACATTGATTTAATTGTTCATTATTTTCCTATTTTGATTGAAGTTCATATCCTAGAATCCAGTTTAATGTTCTTATAGAATCTAATTGAAGGAACCTTTCTACTCTCGATTTCCGTTTCAGCGCTGAATGCCCGCACCGTCATAGGTCCCAGCGCTTGGTCCTTTGGCCTAAATTCAATATATATTCTATTCCATTATCATGATTTATGTATCTGAATTTTGAGGACATGGCTTCTCAATTCACTCTCACAATCATCATGCCCCATCGAATGAACTGGAAGCTCAAGAATATGATTTAGTTATTCATTATTTATTCATTCCGTTTTTCATGATGAATGTCCGCCTTTCCTCTGCTCTTGGGAGTGTATTCATTATTCAGCAGTTCATCATTCACGTCGACATGTACCTATTCTTGCTATCTGGCATCATCTAAATTGATCTATGTTCTGTGTCTATTAATTATTGTCCTTTAGTCATAACGTAGTTCTACGATTATTATTATTTATTAAATTTAATATTCATTCGATCATTTCGCGCGTCAGTAGTGATGCATTATAGGTGTGCTCTGCGTGTGTGCATTATTAATCTTTCGTATGGGCGGTATACACATGCTATACACGTGTGTATTTGTCTGTATGTAGGTGTATGTGTTTGTGTGGGTAATCACGGTTACTTTGATATTACTGTGTTCTATTTAAATTCTCTTTTTCTTTTCCGCGACTTCTATTTTCACAGTTGACAACTGCAGTGCTTCTCGTGTTATGCTACACACGTGTGTATTTGTCTGTCTGTACGTTAGGTGCATGTGTATGCGTGTGTATGTACAGGTAATCACCATTACTCTAACATTACTGTGTTCTATTTTAACTCTACAAGATCATCTATTCATTTAGAAACTAAGGAAAAGGACAATATATATATATATATATATATATATATATATATATATATTATATATATATATATATATATATATATATATATATATATATATATATATATATATATATATATATAGGTAAAAAGCGTGGGGACCGGGCTAGAATAAGGGGCGCGAGTCCAAACGAACTGTCCGTTCCTACTTCCACGGGCGGAAGGAAATCCGCCAAAAAGGGCGAGGCTGCGAGTAAATCGTTCCTGAAAAGAAGAAGAAGAAGAGGAGGGGAGAGAGAGAGAGAGAAAGAAGAAGAAGAAGAAGGATAGGACAGAGAGAGAAAAAGAGGGAGAAGAGGGAGAGAGAGACAAAAAGAAAAAGAAGGAGGAGAGGAAAGAGAGAGAGAGAGGAAGAAGAAAAAGAAGAAGAAGAGAGATAGAGAGGAGGAGGAGGAGTAGGAGGAGGAGAAGAAGAAGAGAGATAGAAGAAGAAGAGGAAGAAGAGAGATAGAAGAAGAAGAGGAAGAAGAGAGAGAGAAGAAGAAGAAGAAGAGAGAGAGAGAGGAGAAGAAGAAGAAGAAGAAGGATAGGACAAAGAGAGAGAGAGAGAGGAAGAAGGAAGAAGAAAAAGAGAGAGAGAGAGAGAGAGAGAGAGAGGTTTGAGTATCCGGTAGAATTCCCAAGAGGACTCGGCAGGAAAGGGATGTTTTTCTTCCGTGATAACACTTGGGGTTGTAGGCATTCCTAGGGGTTGCTGGATAAGTTTGGGGATTGGGGTGTTTGGGGGCGGGGGGAGGTTTTAGGCCTTGGGGATTATTATGGTGGGGAGGAGGGGAGGAGGAACTTGTTGTGTTAGATTATAAATAGAGAGGAAATATAGGACGTTATCTTTTTCTCGGGAAAGTGACCATACTTTTGGCCAATAGGGTTCAGCTCTATTTTTCCCCTATTTCGATCTGCGACCCATTGATTGATTGATCTTTATCATATATTTGCGTTACAGCAACACGCCATTAGTGACTTGTAACTTCAGTCATAATAGGTCATATGTGAAGATACATAAAATGTAGTAAAACAATGTTTGTGCAGAAGAAAAGATGGATCAGAGAACTTCAAGGTGGTTTGGTTATGTGGAGAGAACGGAAGAGGGTAGATTAGTGAAAAGGCTGGATTTAGGTGTTCTGAGAAAGAGGAGATAAGTGGCTGAGGAACCTTTGATGCAGCATAAAGCAGCTAGTGTTATACTGTCATCAAAGGCTTCTCAGCCACTTATCTCATCCTTCCTCTGAACACCCAAATCCAGCCTTTTCACTAATCTACCCTCTTCCGTTCTCGCCACACAACCAAACCACCTTCAAGTTTGTATGTTACCAGCGCTTGGCCTCTGGCCTAAATTCTATATTCTATTCTATTCATACTCATATTTAGTCTGGGAACACTTTTGAATAATATTCGTCAACGTACATGCTTCTCCTTTCCGCAATCTCATTATTACATAACGCTGTATAATACGCGGCCGTTAGTGTTGGCAATACATTTGAAACACACCTCCGACGGGCTATAATAGCAATTACCACAACGAGCCTCGTCCACCAAGGAACAAGGAAGAAGTCTCTTTCTCCAGCCATAAATCCTCTTCCTCAACGGCCTCTCCGTAATGTCGTCGCGTCAACTCTTCTCAGCTTAAACAAGAGGGACGCATCGCGGTCACGTAATAGCAAATGGATCTACCCTCTTTGATTTATTTTCTGGGATTCCGTGTTATTTCCTTCTTTCTGGTGTCGTTTCTCACTCGGCCTCTGCAACAGTTTCTTGAACGAAGACCGCCGGTGCTTACTCATATATCAAGTGCCTCCCTCCCTCCTTTTTGGGGGTAATGCTTTCAGTACACCTCGTGCGTTGCACTGTCAGGCATTACTTAGCTACTGCAACGCTTTCATTCCTTTTTCGTTAACTCCGTTCATATTCTCTTTCTTCCATCTTACTTTTCCTCAATCCTCTCCTGACAATTGATTCATAGTGGATCTGCGAGGTATTATTCCTCCTGTTAAACCTTTCAAACCTTTTCTTACTGCCAGTGACCTTAACACAGGACCCAGCGCTTGGCCTTTGCCCTGAATTCCACGTTATTCTTCTTCTCCATATTACAGCAAGTGGGTCTGCCTGCTCTAATCCGTTTTCCGGCAATAAATGTCCTCATTTGTTTTTCCTTCCCGTCTCGCCTTGCAGCCCTTTCTCCCCAGCCTTGCAACTGGCACCATTCGATCCCGATCAACTAAAGCCAGGCGCCATCGAGGACCATAAGGGTGTTCGTCTTAGCGAGGTCTCAGGCTGGCTGGCTGGCTGGCTAGCCGATGGCATGACTTAGTTCAATATTTCACCGCCAGAGTGTGTCATTATTTTGGTGGGCGCGTTCTGTACCGGAGTGTGTCATTAGTCCTGGGTGCGTTCATGACAGCCACTTTGTATCGTATATTCTGTTTTTCGTGGGGGTGGCGGGGGGGAAGCGGGGATGATTGACCAGTATTCTTCTGTTTGTTAACTGACCTACTAGTTATTAAGGTCATGTCCAGTGGGATGTATAAACCTAAATAACAGGTATATATTTGTTTACAAACAAGCACTGCGTATCTACACAGTCACCACTGAGAGACCAAGAAGAATTCTATACAATTTCACACGTATTATGGCTGAACCAGACGCGACTTACTGCTTTACTAAATCACACAAACGCAAGCACAGTGTAGTAGCGCAGATATTTGTGTGTGCTTCCATGCAAGGTAATAGATGTTTACCGAAGTTATTTTCATTTAATTTTAACGCGAAGGTCCCCGATTCTGCGAAATTCCTGTCCTTTTCGAATTGGCAGAATTAGGGCCACAGTGGCTGGCCGTGTTTGCCGCGTCACTTAGAGCGTAATGGATTGAAAAAATAACCGGTGGAATTTTTTATTCAGAGAGACCGCAAGATTCACACACACGCTGTTCCCTGTGAGTTTTTCGTTTTATTCATAGACGTTTTATACAAACTTGGCACCCTCTCTCTAACAGGTATATTATGCAAATGGCCCCAGGGTGTCCGTCCTGAGTTTATGAATGCGTTCAACATTCATAAATGCACCGGCACGAGTTTGGTGTTAGTTAAGAGAGAGGGAGAGAGAGAGAGTTTGTTTATGGACGGGACTTATAATATTTTCCTTTTTTTTCTTTTTTTTGTCCGTCGGATTTATACGCGTTAAGCTAGCACCTCTCTCTCTCTCTCTCTCTCTCTCTCTCTCTCTCTCTCTCTCTCTCTCTCTCTCTCTCTCTCTCTCTCTCTAGTTGTTTCACCATCGCAATAACGCCAACCATGACAAGACTGTTGACAGTACTAACATTTCTGAAATGCTTTAATCACATTGAAAATATATTAACTCTCTCTCTCTCTCTCTCTCTCTCTCTCTCTCTCTCTCTCTCTCTCTCTCTCTCTCTCTCTCTCTCTCTTATTAATGAAACTTTCCTGCCACTTCGCTATTTTGATTTAGTCGTCCAAGTATGTCTTTTGCACTCCATAGGGGGTTAGTACCGTCAGTGCACTTCGTACGGCGCACTGTAGGCAATACTTGAGGTTCTTTGCAGCGTGCCTTCCATGGCCACTAGCAGCAAGCCCTTTCGTTCCTTTTACTGTACCTCCTTTCATATTCTCTTTCTTCCAGCTTACTTTCCTCAACCCTCTCCTAACTATTGATTCATAATGCAACTCCTGTTACACCTTTCAAACCTTTTTCTCTCAATTTCCGTTTCAGCGCTGAATGACCTCTTAGGTCCTAGTGCTTGTCCTTTGGTCAAAATTCTTTATTCAGTTCTATAAGGCAAGAGGCTCTGGTTAGGTACACATAAATGTATACACTGTAGACATACACACAAAACCGCGCATAAAGAAATCCATAAGATAAGTGGCGTGGTGTATATACCCGTTAATTGAGACGGACAAATAAGCATGTATACAACGTATGTATACGTGTCACATACACGACCCTACCTCAGCATATGCCATATTGATCTCGATTCTTTTGTGAGTTACGTAAAGTAACAAGGAACCAAAATATAAAGGCGGGCAGTCTAATTAACCATAACCACAAACTTCATATTCCCGTAAATTACCTTGGAAGAAAATCATCTTGTTTTGGTTTATGTTTATATTTTCAAATGTGTAACCGAACACGCTATGGACACTGTTCATACAACCATATAATATTCGCTATATTGGCCTCGTCACTTGCTTTTCAATATGCTGGTCCGCTGGTGTAGTGGTTAGTGTCGTGGCTTGCCACTCAGATGTCGCCGGGTGGGTTCGCGTCTCCCCCAGGGCGATGAGAAATCACTGGCTCTGTGTCATGATCGGTTACTGCTGCGGTGTTGGGGGTTTCTGTTGCAGTGGGAGGTTGAAACCAATGTTTCAATGTTTTTTGGAAGCTTAAAGAATTTCAAGTCATTGGCTCCTTTGGTGTGCTTGTTCTATGTGAATAGGTTTCATGTACTGAAATAATAATAATAATAATAATAATAATAATAATAATAATAATAATAATAATAATAATAATAATAATAATAAGAAGAAGAAAACCTTTAATATATACAGGTTTTGTTAAACAAAATGGCAGTTTCAACAGCATTTATTTTATATAGTAAACGCTCAGTTCGTCTTTTCAATTGATAAGACGAATTGAGCGTTTACTGTATAAAATAAATGCTGTTGAAACTCCCATTTTTTTAAACAAAACAACAACAAAATAACAACAACAACAACAACAACAACAACAACAACAACAACAACAATAATAATAATAATAATAATAATAATAATAATAATAATAATAATAATAATAATAATCTTCTTCGTCTCACTTTACCCCTCTGTTGATCACCTTTTCATTCCGTCCGTTTTTATTCTCTCCCATTGTCTTCTCACACTTTCACCTTTGCATCTCCTCCTCCTCCTCCTCCTCCTCCTCCTCCTCTTCCTCCTCCCCAAGCACTTAGTTATCGATTACCCTATTAAATACACTTGCTTTTTGTTAGGAACAACTCGCGAGCAACTCGGCCACAGTAAGCCTTGAAAGTTGCAACAGATGACCTTGACGCAGGAAAAAAAAAAAGTGTTCAAGCATGAGCTGCATGCAAGCACCAACTTGAAGGTTATAGTAGGTGGTTAGGAGTAATTACGAAAGCAATTATACCTTTTTTAGGTGGAATTCACGTTTGGATGTCAAGAAGACAAGGATTATGATGGTGATCTTGACTAAATTTTACTACAGCAAGTATATCTTTTTTTACATGCATTTGACGTTTGGATGCCAAAAAGACAGTTATTATAATGAAATGATGATTTTTATTAAACTATACAATTTAAGGAGGAATAAGTTACCTTGGGTCTTCAATTTGAAAAATTTGAAATTTTTATTTGAGTGGTAAAAAATTATTTTAATTGAATTTTACAATTTAAGAAGGAATAAGTCACCTTGGGTCTTCAATTTGAAAAATTTGAAATTTTTATTTTGGTGGTAAAAAATTATTTCAACAAAATTTTACAATTTATGAAGGAATAAGTTACCTTGGATTTTCAGTTTGAAAAATTTGAAATTTTAATTTGATTGGTAAAACCAATTTTTACAATTTTTGAAGGAATAAGTTACCTATGGTCTTCAATTTGAAAAAATTTGAAATTTTGATTTGAGTGGTAAGGTTCTTTGCAGCGTCCCTTCGGCCAATAGCTGCAACCCCTTTCATTCCTTTTACTGTACCTCCTTTCATATTCTCTTTCTTCCACCTTCCTTTCCAGCCTCTCCTAACAATTGATTCATAATGCAACTGCTTTGAGGTTTTCCTCCTGTTACACCTTTCAAACCTTTTTACTGTCAATTTCCGTTTCAGCGCTGAATGCCCTCATAGGTCCCAGTGCTTTTTGCCTAAATTCTATATTCAGTTCAGTTCAGTTCAACGTCTAAAAACAGAAGTAAAAGATTAAGACAGAACGAATCAGAATCCGAACGAGCTTGATGAGAGGTTCGACTGATAAAATCTGCTTTTTTTTTTTTTTTTTTTTTCTGTACTGAACCTTTCAATTGGGGCAAATGATGATCACGATGGAAGGTGTAATTACTTCGTATAAACTTGCAAAAATGGAGCTTGGGGAATGTTTTAGACTTGTCATTTGGCTGTCGAAAACATCCAGGAATTTATGCGCGGCGAGTCAGAGTTTGCAGTTGAATGCATTTTGAGTTTGTACGTGTATGCGGGTTTACGGGCTTTATATTTATGCACATACGTGCATATACATATGCATATATAATACATATTGTAACATACATACATAATATATATATATATATATATATATATATATATATATATATATATATAAATATATATATATCACGAAGATATATATATATATATGTATCAATAAAAAGACAAAATCCACGACGGAAGAAACAATGGAGTGCTGCAAGGCCTTTCGACTTCTGGTCATTTACTAGAAGTCGCAAGGCCTTGCAGCAACACTCCATTGTTTCTCTTTCCTTCGTGGATTTTGTCATATATGTGTATATATATGTATATATATAAATAGATGGATAGATATATGTGTGTGCATGTATGCTCTTATCTTTTTAATAATTTATAGACTCGTTTCTCCCTTAACTAACGTTAACTAGATAATATATTCTCCCTTTACTAACGTTAACTAGATAATATGTAATCTTCCGCTATTGTGCGGAATAGGAAGACATTAGCATTTCGTGCTCGTGGAACTTTGCAAGAACTGATATAAATTGCCTTGCCTTTGCAAGGCTGTGTTCTTATCTTGGGACATAAAAACGCCCCAACGGGTCATTGAGAATTCGTCCTGCTGACTAATCAGTGGAAAACGGCCATTTATGTTTTAGCTTTTTTATTAGTTTTCTGCAAAAGAAAACTATTGTGCCGGCTTTGTCTGTCCTTCCGCACTTTTTCTGTCCGCCCTCAGATCTTAAAAACGACTGAGGCTAGAGGGCTGCAAATTGGTATGTTGATCATCCACCTTCCATTCATCAAACATACCAAATTGCAGCTCTCTAACCTCAGTAGTTTTTATTTTATTTAAGGTCAAAGTTAGCCATAATCTTGCGTCTGGCAACGATATAGGCCAGGCCACCACCGAGCCGTGGTTAGTTTCATGGGCCACGGCTCATACAGCATCAAAATGAGACCACCGAAAGGTAGATCTATTTTCGGTGGCCTTGATTATCGATGTACAGAAAACTCGATTTGCCGAAGAAACTTCGGCGCATTTTTTCTTATTTTTTATTTTATCTTCCTATTTGCAAGCTGGGGTTGGGGCGCTTTTTGGTCATAATTCATGTAACGGATAATTGAAAGGGGGTTCGAGCTACGATGAGGAATTTTGGTCAGTGGAAGGAGAGTTCTTTTGGGGGGAAGGAATTATTATTATTATTATTATTATTATTATTATTATTATTATTATTATTATTATACATTCACATGGACCAACCCAAAAACCTTCACATAACAGAATACGTCGAACAGAACATTTAACAGACAGAAACGAAAACTTCGAATGTATACCACAAACAACAGTTTCAAAAGTAAACGTATTAAACATGAAACAAAAGCAAAAAAAATAAACAAGAGAAAGAAAGCACACTCCATTGTACCCGCAAGCAAGGAAACTCAACCTCCCCACGGTCATGAAAGTATGGAGCTGTCCAGGGGTGGAGAATAGAGACTATAGAAATTGAGGCAAGGGTTTGTTCCATTTGATGGCGTAAAAGTTCTCGAAGGGAGGGAGAGGGGGAGAGGGGTTTCGCAAAGGGAAAGGGATTGGGAAAGGGGATTGTAAAGTGAAAGAGGGAAGAAAGAGGGTTCTCCACACTGGACTTGTGGCGGGGTTGGGTGTGGCGGTATCTGGCAACTTTCATCAGTTTCCCGCCAGATTTGGGACCAGTTAGTCAGTAATTGATTGATTTATTCCCATGAACTGGCGGCATAAATTAGCCTAAATTTGTGACAGAAATTAAGGTGTCTAATATCCCGCTTGCTTCTCATTAATCTAACAAACATACGCAACTTAAATTGTCTAAAGTAATAGAAAATGATATTTACTACTTGGTACAGAGTTTTGTAGCAAGATGCCAACAGCTGCCAGAAAGCATGCTCCCGTGGCATCGCCTTTAAGCCCAAGGAGAAATAGGGTGAAAGTTCGAAGTTGAAAGCAATGAATTTGACAGGCCGAGTGAATAGGGAAACATTTTGGGGGTTGGTGGCCCTGAAAATATTAGGGCGCAGTGAAGCAGTGGGATTTAAGGTAAGATTTAGGTTAAAAAAAATATTGAAAATAAATGATTTGGGAGGTTTTGAGAGGAGTAACTTGTGTATTGGTGTTTCACGGGTCCAGTAGGTGGCATATCTCAATTTCGAAAATTTTGCAGATACTGCCGTTTTCCGTTTTAGGGCAGAATTGATGTAAAAAGATGAAAAGCAATATTCACCCTGCTACATGTAACTCTTGTTCACACTATTTTTCAACTTTCTGTTATAAACACCGTCAGTAGTTTTTGCAGTAGTAGTTTGTAGTGTATTCTGAATAGCTGATCAGTATTGCATCATCTGCAGACATCAGCAATTTCACATTCCATTCATGAGTTATTTTCTGCTAAAAAGCAATTTCACATTCCATTCATGCGTTATTTTCTACAAACATCAGCAATTTCACATTCCATTCATGAGTTATTTTCTACTAAAAGCAATTTCACACTCCATTCATGTGTTATTTTCTGCTAAAAGCAATTTCACATACCATTCATGAGTTATTTTCTGCAAACATCACCAATTTCACACTCCATTCATGAGTTATTATCGTACCTGACAACCCTGCGCATACAATACGTCTCTTCTCTAATAAAAAAAAATGACTCCAATAAAAAAAAAAACTATTGAACATCCACTGAGATAAAACACTTTTGCACCAAACCAGCATCCCTTGATACTCTACCACCGCTTTCATTTCCGCGCCTTTATCTGAATTTTGTCACATTAAAGGAACCGAACACTTTCCATCGCCAAATTCTCTGGGTCATTGGAAATCGTGATTCGAATCCTATCATCTAGGAGACGCCTGTCTTTGGTTTTTAAAGCTTCGGCGTCGTGAGAGAGGCATTTGATTGTTTTTTTTTATTTTGTTTTTCCATCAGCAAAACTTCGAGACGGAGATATTGTGTTTCTGTTTTTTTTGTTATATTGATTTAGTCGTCTAGGGTAAGGACAGGTTTGAAGATTGGATTTGTTTTTTTTTTTTATCGGATGAATCTACTGTATGTTCAGTTGTAAGCCAAGTGACGTGATTTTTTGAATGTTGAAAAGTTAAAGCTTTTGTAGTGCAGGTAAAGACAGTTTTGACAATTGCATATATATATTTTTTTTATTGAAAGAATCTATGATCAGTTTTCAATCAAAATGTAACGTTTTGTTTTGCGTTGAAAATATATTGCGCAAACTTGAAGTTATATATATTTTAATGAAACAGTTTCAACCTGGAAAAATTCTAAACAGTTTTGACAGTTGTGTATGTTTTTTTTTCGAAAGAATCTATGATCAGTTTTCAACCAAAATGTAACGTGTTGTTTTGTGTTGGAAATTTACTGAGCATACTTGAAGTTTTATATTTTAAATGAAATTTTTTACACACTGGAAAAATACTAAACAATTTTGACAATTGTGTATATTTTTTTTTTTTTATCCAGAGAATCAATGATCAGTTTTCAACCAAAATGAAACGCTTTGTTTTATGTTGAAAATATCCTGAGCAAACTCAAAGTTTTACATTTTTTAACGAAACAATTTACCCCCCGGAAAAAATTCTAAAAGCAAATGGAAAGAGAACGCTCGGAACCAAACACCGTCGTACCAGAAACTCTTTCTCATTGGCAAAATCTATCACCCATTCCTGTACTACCCCTTTTCTTCCCTTCTCGGTAATCCTTTCTTTTCGTAGAGGGGGTTTCTGATCTGCCCTAATTCAGATCTCCTTCCTTTTCCTCCGTGGATGCAAATTCAGGCAGTTTGCCCCCTGGGGGGAGGGCGAGGGATTGAGAGGCGGCCAAGTGAAGCC
The DNA here is from genome assembly GCF_040412425.1 of Macrobrachium rosenbergii. Taxonomy (NCBI): domain Eukaryota; kingdom Metazoa; phylum Arthropoda; class Malacostraca; order Decapoda; family Palaemonidae; genus Macrobrachium; species Macrobrachium rosenbergii. The sequence continues at coordinate 33,781,422 of NC_089771.1, forward strand.
GCTGTGTCTCTAATTCCACAGTTGAGTAACTCCCTTTCAGTGCTGTGATGTTCCTTTTCCTGTTGCTGTTTCCTGACAGTGTTTGCTGTGTCCGATGAGTCTTGGATGTTATTAATTTGATGATGTTTTGCCATTTTTCATTTTCCATTTTTCGTTTTCTTCATAATATTTCTTAACGATAGTACTTCTTAATATTTCATGCACGTTGTGTAGAGTTTCTTCTCTCTCTCTCTCTCTCTCTCTCTCTCTCTCTCTATGTGTATATATAAATTTCTGACTCACGCCAGGATCGAACCCCGGTCTTTCAAATGGTTGGCACAGCGCTCTGGTCTTTCGTTTGAAAGACCTGGGTTCGATCCTGATGTGAGCCAGAAATTAATTTCTGTTCCGCACGTAATTGTGTGTTGCAGCGCTCTGGTCTTTAATTTGAAAGACCTGGGTTGATCCTGATGTGAGTCAGAAATTTATTTCTGTTCCACACGTAATTGTGTATATGTTGATATTATTTTAATATGTATATATTTTTATATATATATATATATATATATATATATATATATATATATATATAATCTATCTATCTATCTATATATATATATATCTATCATAAAATCTATCTATCTATCTATCTATATGTCATATGTCACATCCATTTGCGGCAATAACGCGAATCGTAGAAGAGCCATTATTTCTATCCTCTCTCTCTCGGTAAGAGGAAACTGACTCTATTCTGTCGTCCATTACCGCAGACATTCAAACAGCCATCACAGACTCGCGCCGATCCTCCCAAACATCAGCAAAGCCCTTGTCAGGAGGAGGAGGAGGGGGAGGAGGAGGAGGAGGAGGAGGAGGAGGAGGAGGTATCCTTTCTCCTTTGAACTAACCAAGGAGTCCAAGGGACATATAGAAGCCTCTCCTCCTAATGGATCTCAAATGGCCCTCTTCGCGCACCTTCTAAGCCCTCCTCCTCCTCCTCCTCCTCCTCCTCCTCCTCCTCCTCCTCAAAGACGACGAGCGTCATGAAAGCAATTTTCCAAATGGGGATTTTAATGGTCACAAAGTAGTAATGTTACGGACGTTCTTCAAGGCGGTATGAGAGAGAGAGAGAGAGAGAGAGAGAGAGAGAGAGAGAGAGAGAGAGAGAGATGAAAGGTTAATTGCAGCAAAAGAAATACTAATCAATAAATCCGATAATGTAACCCATTCCTAAGAACTCGCAGAGAGAGAGAGAGAGAGAGAGAGAGAGAGAGAGAGAGAGAGAGAGAGAGAGAGCACTCACTCCTTCCAGATTTCCATTGACATAACAGAATTCCTATATTTCGCCCTTCGTAGGATCTCTCTCTGATCCTCGGGAAAGTAGAAGGATGCCTTTCTCAGCGCCGAAATTGTCAAGAAAGGATCCTTACGACCGTTGCGTTGGTTGAAGAATACGCAGCTTTTTTTTTGAGAATGTGTAGTAACTTTTATCTGTGCAAAATGTATGATATGCAAATATGTGAGTGGGTTTTGGGCTTATTTTACTTATATATACATAAGTGTGTTTTGGGATTATTTTACTTTACATATTTATATGTGTCATGTATACCCCTGCATACATTTATGTATGATATATACACATAATTATATATATTCGTAAATGTGTTTTGGGATTATTTTGCTTTACATATTTATATGTGTCATGTATACACCTGCACACATTTATATATGATATTTATATATATATACATATATAATATATATATACATATATATATATGTATATGCGTGTATTATTATATATATATACTGTATATGTATTTATATATATATATATATATATATGTATTTTATATATATAGATATATATATATATATATATATATATATATATATATATATATATATATATATATATATATAATGGATAATAGAAAAGGAAAATAATAAATATTTTTGTATGATACAGAACGAAGGAAAGGCCTTCCACTTAGCTTTATGGCCCTCATTTTGATTTAATCCCGCTCCGGACAGTAACCAATTATTTTCAGACGTTTCTGGACCGTCAGCTCGTAACGTCAAGCTTCTTAATGCAACTTGCAGTGCACGGTCCGCGGTCCAGGGGTCATGTTACTATACTGCCTGTTATGGCAATCTTAATACAATATTGTTTGTCTGCCTGCCACTTATCTGGCGTATACTGTCTGCTAAAGTATTCCTGGAAAACATGTCTTATGTTAACTTTATTGCTACAGGTCTTTCATTTTCTGATGTTAAACGCTTGAAGGTGCTACGTATATCACATACATACTAATACGGTTGGCCTGACACTGTTGGTATATGGGATACAATGTTATTATTATCTACTACATGCCTTACACTGATGCACTTTGAGTTGCTGATGTTTGTTTTAGGGTGGATCCAGACTACCTAAAACATGTCACAAACATATGTCGTAAACTTATCGCATACATGTCTTAGACATGTTGAAAACAAGTAGATACAAGTCGGAAACTTATTGCATACATGTCACAGACATGTTGAAAACGTAGATCCAAGTCGGGAATTTATCGCATACATGTGACAGACATGTTGAAAACCACTATGCACTCACGTCGGAAACTTATCGCATACATATCATGGACATGTTGAAAACAAGTAGATCCATGTTGGAAACTTATTGCATACATATCACAGACGTGTTGAAAACAAGTAGACCCACATCGGAAACTTATCGCATATATCCCGGACATGTTGAAAACAAGTAGACCCACGTCAGAAACTTATCACCTACATATCACAGACATGTTGAAAACAGGTCAGCGACCGTAAGTGGGAACTAATCTTCCGCAAATTCTGGTTGAGACTACCTTTCAGTCCTTGAATTGTATTTAATCTGTTTGTAATGTGTGTGTATGTGTGTGTGTGTGTTTTCCTGTAGTGTGGATGCACAATCACAATGTTAATTGTGCATAATGCTTTTATTTTCATTTTCATCGCTTATAGTTTATAACAACACATACGTTTCTACAATGATAAGTACAGTACGTGCTGTGTAACGATACTGAATGATTTAAAAAGATAACAGTACGCATTTGGTGATGCCACTTACCCAACGCTTCAAAATTATATACAGTATGTAATACACGGCCGAGTCATACTCCCAGAATCCACGACCCTGTATTTATATTACACTTCATGCTCTGTGCAGAAGCAGTGGCTCGGCGCGCAATTTTATCTCCTGTGAATGTAAAGGAACATGTAAATAACCCGGATGCAGGAAGCTGCGTTCAAAACAGATTACTGGCAGTTTGCGTCGCTGCCACTTGAAGAAAGGGAAGGATTTCGCAATTTGCCTCGGCTGAGAGATACACACACACACACGCAGTTTGCAAAGCCAGTAGCGGCCCCAGAAGAAGAAGAAGAAGAAGAAGAAGAAGAAGAAGAAGAAGCTGCTGCTTTGTGAGGACATACAAAGTCAGGTTGATTTGCGTACGCTCACACACACACACACACATTATCTCTCTCTCTCTCTCTCTCTTCTTCTTCTTCTTCTTCTTCGTTTAACGTGCTTTTTCCCATTTTTCGTATGGGGTAAGCACGATGCCTTCTATTGAAGGACTTCTCTTTATATATTTATATATATTACATATATAATATATATACATACATACATTCACACAATATAGATAGATAAATTGATAACTTTCATTTAATTGTCACAATAATCTCTTGACAGAATGGATAACACTTCTCGCTCAGAGCATCAAATCAAGAAGGAAACGAATAAAAAAAAAAAAACTCTCCCTTCCATGGAGTGAGGATACACCTCCTTTAGGTATCCGGTGAATCATCTAGTAGTTAGGGCGTGGGTCATGATTTGCGATGAATAGGCAATAGGTCCTTTTTTTTTGGTGAATAAGTGATTCTCCCTGCTTGGTGTACCAAGGAGTCTCACATTGACACATTCAAGGTTATCTGTTTGTAGTTTTTTTTTTTTACCAGCCTGCTTCTTTATTTCGTGAGCGTTATAGCTTTCTGTAAAAGAAGACTATTGTGCCGGCTTTGTCTGTCCGTCCGCACTTTATTCTGTCCGCACTTTTTCTGTCCGCCCTCAGATCTTAATAGCTACTGAGGCTAGAGGGCTGCAAATTGGTATGTTGATCATCCACCCTCCAATCATCAAACGTACCAAATTGCAGCCTCTAGCCTCAGTAGTTTTTATTTTATTGAAGGTTAAAGCTAGCCATAATCGTGCGTCTGGCAACATTATAGGCCAGGCCACCATCGATCCGTGGTTAAAGTTCCATGGGCCGCGGCTCATGCAGCATTATACGGAGACCACCGAAAGATAGATCTATTTTCGGTGGCCTCGATTATACGCTGTACAGAAAACTCGATTGCGCCGAAGAAACTTCGGTGCATTTTTTACTTGTTTATTTCTGTTTTGTGTTTCTGATCCTCATGTCCCCAAGATTCTCTTTTATTTTTCCTTTGTTTTTTCTTCCTGCGTCTCGTCTCCTGTGCTTGACCTCAATTCTTTAAATACTTGTATAAAAAAAGGTTCAAGTTTACTCTGTCTTTAGATTCATCATTCCTTTTCTTTTTTTTCTTTTGTGTTTCCCGTCCTTATCTCGAGATTCCCTTTATGTTTTTGTTTAGCTATCTATCTAACTTTCTTTTCCCGTCTGAATTTCTTTTTCTCCTTTCTTTTTTCTTTAGCTTTCTATCTGACTTTCTTTTTCTTTTCCTTTCTTTCTTTTCTATATATATATATATATATATGTATATATATATATATATATATATATATATATATATATATATATATATATATATATAATGTGAGTTTCCTTCCATATTAAAGCTGTCTTATCCCGAAATCCTTTCATTTTGTTCATTAGCTCTCTATCTGATTTTCTTTTTTCTCCCTCCTCCTCCTCCTCCTCCTCCTCCTCCTCCTCCTTGACCTGTTAAAACCCCAGCCCCCTTCCCAACCCCAAATTCAAGGACTCGAGAATCGATACCTGTAACTCCTGCCAACTTTATCCCCGAACCCAGACAATCAGGCTATTCACTTCCACGGCTCCATAAGGGCTTTCTAGTTGTACCGAGAGGGGGTTAATAGGGAAAGTTCGGCAGTTTGGTTCCTCCCCCCCCCTTTTTTTATTATTATTTTTTCTTTTTCTTTCTTCTTAAAGACGACGTTTGTGGTTGTTTGTCGGGAATGAAGTTTTGCTTTGTTAAGGGTTCGTTGTCATTTAAAAAAAAATTTTTATTTTTTTTTTTTCTTAAAGGCAACGCTTGAGGTGGTTTGTTTATTGTTTATTATTATTTTTTATTTTCTTAAAGGCGACGTTTGTGGTTGTATGTCAGGAATAAAATTCTACTTTGTTAAGGATCCGTCATCATTTTTTTTTTATTTTGTTTTTATTTTCTTAAAGACAACGCTTGTGGTTGCTTGTACCTTTTTATTTATTTATTTATTTTTTTTTTTATTTTCTTAAAGGGGACACTTGTGGTTGTTTGTCGTTAGTTTTGTCCCTCCACCTTTTTTAATTAAACTTTCTTTTTTTTTTTCATTTTCCTAAAGGCGACGTTTCAAGTCAGTGGCCCCTTTCATCTACTGAAATGAAATGTTTAAAATTATAGTTTTGCTATTCCGCTTCTTGCTATGCCCATCAACATTGCATTCAAGTATGCCATAAACACAGGTTGGCAACTTATCACAAACAAAATCACAAACAGGTTGAATACAAGTCATCAACTTGGTGATCCTAACCAGTGCTTCATTGACAATTATCCAGAGTTTGCCAGAGATTCATACAGAGTCATTGAGTTATTATCAACCTGTGTGTTACATGTATGCGATAAGTTGCAGACGTGTGTTTGACACGTCCAGCTGTCATGTGGACGCACCCTTATCGCTGACTGTATTAGTCGTAATGAACTGTAATTTGAAATCGACCCAGGCTCACAACATCTGTAATCAATCACTTGGGTAGTTAATGGTATTAGGTCGTTTAGCATTATTACCCGCTCTCATTCCCTGAATCATGAAACGCCATCTGTCACAGTGTCGTGTTACTTGTAATGAGTAATTGAGCCTTTGTATTCGCAATTACCCTTGCTTCAAAGTGCTTGCAATTAGAAATTGATCCCTAATCGATCCATATCCGCACAGTTAAATTGAGTCGTATTACATGCGATCAGTCATGCCACATTTAGACCAGTAGGGGCTAGTGCTGTCAGTGTACCTCAGGTAGAGCACTCTAAGCGTTACGTAAGGTTCTTTCCAGCTTTTACAGTACCTCAGTTCATATTCCCTTTCTTCCGTCTTACTTTTCCTCAACCCTCTCCTAACACCTTACACCTTTCAAACCTTTTTACTGTCAGTTTCCGTTTCAGCGCTGAATGACCTCATTAGTCCCAGTGATTGGTCTTTGGTCTGGCCTACGAGAGAGAGAGAGAGAGAGAGAGAGAGAGAGAGAGAGAGAGAAGAAGAAAATTTTAATATTTTTTAAACTAGGGCATATCATAAAAAAATCGTTGAATAAATAGAATATAAATTGCTGATGCTAGTCACACACACACACACAGAGAGAGAGAGAGAGAGAGAGAGAGAGAGAGAGAGAGAAGAAGAAAATGTTAATATTTTTTGTTCTAGTGGGTATCATAAAAAATCGTTGAATAAATACAATATAAATTGCTGATGCTAGTCACACACACACACAGAGAGAGAGAGAGAGAGAGAGAGAGAGAGAGAGAGAGAGAGACTGTTTTGCAAGTTAATATCACCTGATATGCTAAACTTCGGATTCATATCATGTAAAGTTAAACACAGCTCTATCCTAGGATTTATCTCTTGAGCCACGTGGCCTTAGCCGAACTGTACCTAGAATCCACCTTTTCACAGAACAAAAAGAGGAAGCCAGAGTACACATTCACGCGAAGGACAAACAAATAGCTGACAAAGCAGGACAGACGCTCTAACAAAAGACAAACAAACAGGTATGCAAATGGAAAAAGCCTGATTGACGAACGCCCAAGCTTTTTTTTTTTTTTTTTTTACCTTTGTAACTGGCAAACCAACCCCGCAACCGATTACACTCTTGTTATAGAATCTGTCACGACCAAAACATCACGGGGGAGAGAGAGATATTTTCAGACTCGAAATATATATATATATATTTTTATTCTCTCTCTCTCTCTCTCTCTCTCTCTCTCTCTCTCTCTGAATAGCATCAGCAATTTATATTCTATTTATGCGGCGACAGTGCAAATTTCCCAGCAATTTTTTGTATGCTATGCGCTAGTTTAAAATATATTAAAATTATCTTCACCTCTCTCTCTCTCTCTCTCTCTCTCTCTCTCTCTCTCTCTCTCTCTCTCTCTCTCTCTCTCTGCAATTACGTTCTATGTGTGCAGGGACAATGCAAATTGCCCAACAATTTTTTTATGCTATGCCCTAGTATAAAAAAAAAGTTTTCTTCCTCTCTCTCTCTCTCTCTCTCTCTCTCTCTCTCTCTCTCTCTCTCTCTTTAGTCTTTACTGAATGACAGTTCAGAATGCCAATAAAGTTTTTCCAAATTAGGTCATACAAGATTGCCTCACCTCTCTCTTCTCTCTCTCTCTCTCTCTCTCTCTCTCTCTCTCTCTCTCTCTCTCTCTCTCTCTCTCTCTCCAGAACTGGGTGACTAATTCATCTTGCACTCTCTGGTATTGTCGGTACGTCAATCACTTCCCATTCACCTCATTTCTCAGCTTCCATCATATGAAATTCTCGATGAAGGACGCAATGCAGAAAATATTTTCTGTCAAGAGTTCAAAATGAAGAAAATCACAGCTTGACACGAGAGAGAAAAATGAATTTAGGACAGACTGGAAATTCTGTGCTAAAACCTGAAATATACAAAGAGTAATTGAACGTGTAAACTGCATTTGATAAGAAGGTTTAAGTCTGATTCCGAAAAGTAGGCAGTTTGAACTTCTGAGGCAACAAAAAAGCCGAGACCTCTTGGCCATAGGGAGTAAATTTGTGTGTTTATATACAGTATATATGTAAACATATAATATATATAATATATAAGTATATAATATACTGGTCACTTTTACCAGATACATATATAATTGTAATAGCCACAATGCCTTCTTAACTTCTCGAATTCTTGGCGCTTTTCGAGAAGTTTAGAGGGCATTGTGGCTATTACAATTACAATTACATATGTATATATATACAGTGTGTCTGCGTAGATTGGTATGGTTACAGTAAACTCCTGCAGAAACACATTTTGAGGTGAGATAGCTAGCCCTGGCATTTTCCCAACAAGCCTCGACCTGAAACAACTGTCACGGCAGATAACCGAATGGTGTAAAAAAAAAAAAAAAAAGTTTTCCGGCTAAACTTTCTCTTATCGCTCCGTCCTAGATAAACACCTCGCTGCGAGAATGGCGACAAAAACTTTTTTACAGGTTTTTACAGTTTTTGTTTTTTTTTTTTTTTGGGGCGTGGGTGAGGGGAGGGTCAGCTTTTTCAAAATAGGTGCCGTTCTGAAATGCAAAGATTGGAATTCTTAGTTGGTCGGGAGGTTGAGTTGGGAAAAGAGGCCGACGGGGCTTCTGTAGTTTGGTTGAATTTCCTCTGTCGCGGCTTTGGGTTGAGAGGCGCAGACATTGTTTTGTGACCTAAGATTCTATATTTTTTTTTTTATAATGGCAACCTACAAACGTTGAATGTTACCCTTTCCAGCCTTATTATTCCTTTTTTAGTTTTCTGTATAAGAAAACTATTGTGCCGGCTTTGTCTGTCCGTTCGCACTTTTTCTGTCCGCCCTCGGATCTTAAAAACCACTGAGGCTTGAGGGCTGCAAATTGGTATGTTGATCATCCACCCTCCAGTCATCAAACATACCAAATTGCAGCCCTCTAGCCTCAGTAGTTTTTATTTTATTTAAGGTTGAAGTTAGCCATAATCGTACTTCTGGCACCGCCATAGATACCAGCAACACAGACCACCACCGGACCGTGGCTGAGTTTCATGGGCTGCCGCTGTACAGAAAACTCGATTGCGCCGAAGAAACTTCAGCGCAGTTTTTACTTTTTTTTTTTATTTAGCATGACTGGAACAAATTGCTGTAGTTTTTGTAAATCATTAGTTTTTGGTGTGCTTGTTCCATGTGAATAGGTTTCATATAACAATAATAATAATAATAATAATAATAATAATAATAATAATAATAATAATAATAACTTTCAGGTTTCTTGCTTAAATGTCCAATTTTGTTTGTTTTTTTGAGAATTCCATTCTATAAGTACGATGATGGTTAAAATTGGTTCACATACCCACTATTTTCTAAGCTTTGGAAACAGAAGTATTGTATATATTTCTTGATTTCGGTTACCAAGAAGATCAGTTATTTATTAATTTAAAAAAAATGACCATTTATTTCTTGATTTCAGTTACCAAAAGGATCAGTTATTTATTATTTTTTTTAAAGAGTGCACACATTCATTTCTTGATTTCAGTTCCCGAGAAGATCAGTTATTTATTTTTTTTAAGAATGAACACATTTTTTTCTTGATTTCATTTACCAAGAAGATCAGCTGTTTATTATTTTTTTTAGAATGAACACATTTTTTTCTTGATTTCAGTTACCAAGATCAGTTATTATTTTTTTTAAAGAATGAACAAATTCATTTGTTGATTTCAATAACCAAGAAAATCAGTTATTTATTATTTTTTTTCAAGACTGCACACATTTATTTCTTGATTCCAGTTACCAAGAAGATCAATTATTTATTATTTTTTTAAGAATGAACACATTCATTTGTTGATTTCAGTTACCTAGCAGATCAGTTATTATATATATATATATTTTTTAAGAATCAACACCATTTTTCTGTATACGATTGTGATCTTTTGATCGCCACGAACTCTATTGTAACATACTGTAAAAGGCCATATCTTTGCACAGCCGAGGCATCACTCTTACCGTAAAAAACCCCTTTCTTGTGTATATAAGTTTGCGTAAGAGCCAAGTCCCTCCACCCATTTCTATTCTCCCTGAGTTTTTCCTTCCCTCAGCCTCTAACATCTGGATCTTCTGTTCTTCTTCTTCTTCTTCTTCTTCTTCTTCTTCTTCTTCTTCTTCTTCTTCTTCTTCTTCTTTTGTGTCCTTGAAGCCTGGCCCGAAGAAAGGCATTCCATTGATGCGCTTTTGTTGGGGGAAAAAGCGGTGAGAAGTGATTTCTCGAAGAAGTGAGTTCTTCAAGAAGTGATTTCACTGAGAAGTGACTTCTTGGAGAAGTGACTTCTTCAAGAAGTGACTTCTTCAAGAAGTGACTTCTTAAAGTGATTTCTTGGAGAAGTGATTTCTTAAAGTGATTTTTTGGAGAGGTGATTTCTATGAAAAGTGATTTCTTTAAGAAGTGATTTCTCTAAGAAGTGACTTCTTCAAGAAATGGTTCTTTGAAGAAGTGAGATCTCTGAGAAGTGACTTCTTCAGGAAGTAACTTCTCTAAGAAGTGACTCCTCCAAGAAGTGACTCCTCCAAGAAGTGACTCCTCCAAGAAGTGACTTCTCTAAGAAGCGACTTCTCTAAGAAGTAACTTCTCTAAGAAATGACTTCTCTAAGAAGTGACTTCTCTACCCATCACCAACTCCGTCTCATGACGACTCAGGAGGAGGAGGAGGAGGAGGAGGAGGAGGTCGAAACTCCTCCCAAAACTGTCGAAACTTCTGATGCTTGATCGCCAGACATTTCAGGCAGAGAGTGTGTGACAGCAGTCTTGGGGGCCAAGATGAATGGCCCAGTCGCTTGGGGATGACGTCAAGAAGGTTGGAATAAGATTCTGTGGAAATTCCTGCATGATTATTATAAGTTAAGAATAGAAGTTCCAGATTAAAACAAAATCTTTCTTAAAAAAAAAAAAAACCTGGAAGGGCTCTGGAATAACGCCAGAACAGGTGAAACCACGATTAGGCAGACGTGATTCTTCGTCCCCTGATTGCATATCTGATTGCAAGCAATTATGTCAGCACGGCGGAAGTCTTGTTCCTGAATACTAAGAGTGAGTCGCGTTCTTCTGGGAATACATACACAACAGTTCGCTTTCCCGAGCTAATGAAGGTTATTTTTTGGGGTCTCTCTCTCTCTCTCTCTCTCTCTCTCTCTCTCTCTCTCTCTCTCTCTCTCTCTCATGGACACAGTTATATTCGCTGTTGAGTATCATTTGCTTTTAATCTCTCTCTCTCTCTCTCTCTCTCTCTCTCTCTCTCTCTCTCTCTCTCTCTCTCTCTCTCTCTCTCTTGATGGACACAATTGTATTTGCTGTTAAGGAGTATCATTTGCTTTTAATCTCTCTCTCTCTCTCTCTCTCTCTCTCTCTCTCTCTCATGGACACAATTGTATTTGCTGTTAAGGAGTATCATTTCATTTACTCTTTCTCTCTCTCTCTCTCTCTCTCTCTCTCTCTCTCTCTCTCTCTCTCTCTCTCTCTCTCTCATGTTGCTGTTAAGTATCATTTCTTTTACTCTCTCTCTCTCTCTCTCTCTCTCTCTGTGGGCCCTTTCATCTCATCATCAGTCATCAAGTTGATTAAGAAATGACAAAAGACACAGACTAAAAATGGAACCAAGTCGAAAGCGAGATGGAATGAAACAATTTTGAGCTGAGAACGCTAAAGAGGAAAGAGAGACTATCTTTCGTTCCTTTTTTACTGTACCTCCGTTCTTATTCTCTTTCTTCCGTCTTCCTTTCCTCAACCCTCTCCTTGGGGGGGGAATTACCTCGTCGAGGTCTCTCTCTCTCTCTCTCTCTCTCTCTCGTAGTTGCTAATCTGTACGTTATTTAAGTAAATCTAAATTTTTGCTTACTTTGGAATCTGGATTGAAAATAGCACGATATATATATATATATATATATATATATATATATATATATATATATATATATATATATATATATATAATATGTATATAGTATATGTATAGATAGATAAGTAGATAGTATATACATACATATATACATATACATATATATATATATACATACTTACGTTATATAATTATGTATACATTTCCTGTGCAGTCAAAGAAATGTATGCGCGGCTCATTTCGCAACCCATCGTTGTGTGTGCATGTGTGTGCGTGTGTGTGTGTGCGCGCGCGCGCACGTTCGTTTTTAGGCGTGCACGAAGAATACCAGGGAGAGGATGAGGCGACGAGGAGGAAGAAGGAGGCTCCAAGTTTTCTTATATGACGCCATAGAGCTCCGCCAAGTGGAGCCGATTGGCAGGAAAAAGTCCGCAGGCGCCCTAAGAGAGAGAGAGAGAGAGAGAGAGAGAGAGAGAGAGAGAGAGAGAGAGAGAGAGAGAGAGGGAAGTATTAAAGGAAGGAACGAGAACCCTTTTAAAAGGAAGAGGGAGAGAGAAAAGAAATGGGTGGAGGTGACCCGATATTTTTGGGGGAAGGACGGAAGAGTTCTCGACTGGGCTGCTGTTAAGGAAACTTTATATATATATATATATATATATATATATATATATATATATATATATATATATATATATATATATATACATATATATATACATATACATATATATATATATATATATATATATATATATATATATATATATATATATATATACATATATACACACATACATACAAACATGAAGCTACGAATGTCGTTTAAAATCCAATCAGTTCATATATACATACATATATTCAGATATATGTATATATATGTATAAATATACATATAATATGTCTTTCCCAATGTAAGCATACATTGTTGCATACGTTTAGGTATCATTGCAAAAAACAGACTGACTCACAAATATAATATATATATATATATATACAATATATATATATATATATATATATATATATATATATATATATATATATGTATGTGTGTGTGTGTGTATGTGTTTCGCATTAATTTTCAATATGGTCCCAATCATTGGAACATTTCCAAAATCACTCATTAGCTAATGCGACAGTTCTTTTCCTTTAGGGATTGAGAGTCGGCAATTTAGTCCTTTGTTTGAATTCGTAAGTCCTTTTTTTTTTTTTTTTTTTTTCTTCCTGCCGGTTCCACAATTTGGGAGAGCTTCAAGGCGCGTGCTTTTAAAGCAGTGTAGATATGTGCTTTTGCTTGCGTCCAATATGCGAAGGGGTAGGTGTATCGAGCTTGGAAGAAGTTGCATTCCAGTTTCTGGAGAGAGAGAGAGAGAGAGAGTGAATCTGGTAAGTTTAGTTAATTTAATTCTTATGCTTACGTTCAGGTCCAACTCTTCAAGAATAAAAATCTTGTCTGCAACGAGAGAGAGAGAGAGAGAGAGAGAGAGAGAGAGAGAGAGAGAGAGAGAGAGAGACCAATGCAGTAAATTAGGTTACCAGGTCGTATCGGATTTAGTTAAGCTTTAAAATAAGAGGATTACTTTATTTTCACACTCCAAGAAACAAGTATAAAATGCGCCGAAGTTTTTCCGGCGCAATCGAGTTTTCTGTACAGCCGCTACAGCGTATATAATCAAAGCCAGCGAAAATAGATCCATCTTTTGGTGGTCTCGGTATAATGCTGTATGAGCCGCGGCCCATGAAACTTTAAGCACGGCCCGGTGGTGGCCTATCCTATATCGTTGCCAGAAGGACGATTATGACTAAGTTTTATCCACATACCAATTTGCAGCCCTCTAGCCTCAGTAGTTTTTTAGATCTGAGGCCGGACAGAAAAAGTGCGGACAGAAAAAAGTGCGGACGGACAGATAGAGCCGGCACAATAATTTTCTTTACAGAAAAGACTTGTATAATTTTGTGTCCGTCTCCTAGAAGAACACCACGTAGGAGGGGTAGCGCCGTCAATGCGCCTCACGTGGTGCACTGTAGGCATTACTTAAGGTTCTTTACAGCGTCTCTTCTATGGCCCCTAGCTGCAACCTCATTCTTTCCTTTTGCTGTACCTCCGTTCATATTCCCTTTCTTCATTCGAACTCTCCAGTCTCTCCTAACAATTGTTCCACAGTGCAATTATGAGGTTTTACTCCTGTTACGCCTTTGTAACCTTTCAGCGCTGAATGACCTCATAGGTCCCAATCCCTCTACACCTAGAAGAACAAAAGGCCAAACGTCCGTAAAGAATTGGGAAAACCTTTTGGGGGGAAAACAGGCCACATGGCGAAAGTCGAAGGAGGGGAAAACGGATTAGGAAACTGTGTCGAAGAATCCTCGGGCAAACACAGCCCTGACAAGGTGTGTCAACAATCAGGGAACTCGACCAAATATTCGCGTGATGGAAATCAGGTCACAGTTCTAGTGGGAAATGGACTAATTGTCGCAAGCTGCTCGTCGACCAATCGCAGTTTTTAATCCCTTCTGCCAATAAGTCCCTGTGTGAGACTTGTATCGGCACGGGAGCGTTTTGAAACGTCTTGGTTTGCTCGTTATTTTTCAGTCGCCATTGTCATTGCATCGTCGTCTTCAGTGGACGGTCAGTAAGTTTGTTTTGCATTATCAGCACCTTCGAGATTCCAGATTGTTTTATACGATGGTTTCAAACAAAGTTCCATTCAGCCCATTATGAATTTGTTATCAGGACCTATGCGCTTGTAGACTGATTTACGCGATGCCTTCAGAATCAATAGCTCAGACATGAGAGATTTTGTGGAAGAATACTGATCATAGGATGCATTCGCATTTCTCTTATTGCTGGCAGGTTGAAAATCTCGTAGGAATTGGGGCACATTTGGTTGTAATTAGCCTTATGATTTCGGGTTCCATAGTGCTTCCGGTATTGCATCAGCCAATCAGCGTTCCTGCATCTGGTTCAGGGTTGTAATTTGAAAGCTGATGAATGTACCTGATAAAAAAAAAAAAAAAAAATTTTAAGAATTCAAACTCTTAGGGACCAAAAAGCTTTGACTCCGTAGGGGGTTAGTGCCGTCAGTGCACCTCATGCTGTACACTGTAGGCATTACTTAAAGTTCTTTGCAGCGTGCCTTCGGCCCCTAGCTGCAACCCCTTTCGTTCCTTTTACTGTACCTCCTTTCATATAATCTTTCTTCCATCTTAGTTTGAGGTTTTCCTCCTGTTACACCTTTCAAACTTTTACTGTCAAATTCCGTTTCAGCGCTGAATGACCTCATAGCTCCCAGTGCATGGGCCTTTGGCCTAAATTCTATATTCAGTTCAATTCAGTTCCTAAACCTGTTGTTTCGTTATTCTCCTTAATCACTCGGGAACGAGAGGCCAAATTCCGGTAATAGTTTGCCTTTTCAGTTTAACACTATATTGCTCGGGAATCTCAGCAACCAGGTCCTTCAGATTTTGTGGGTTTGATATTACACCACCTGGATGAGCCCTTAGGGGTCAGTCAGTGTTTAGTTTTCTGTAAAAGAAAACTATTGAGATGGCTGTTTGTGTGTCTGTCCACACTTTATTCTGTCCGCACTTTATTCTGTCCGAATTTTTCTTTCCGCCCTCAGATCTTAAAAACTGCTGAGGCACGATTATGGCTAACTTTAACTTTAAGTTAAATAAAAACTACTGAGGCTAGAGGGCTGCAATTTGGTATGTTTGATGAGTGGAGGGTGGATGATCAACATATCAGTTTGCAGCCCTCTAGCCTCAGTAGTTTTTAAGATCTGAGGGCGGACAGAAAAAGTGCGGACGGACAGACAGTGCCGGCACAATAGTTTTCTCTTGCAGAAAACTAAAAAACACCTTCGACTTTACTGTCGTCATTTCACACTCCTTTGACTAGAACAGTTTTAGAAAGCAAATACTCTCTATTTTTTAGAAAGCAGATGCTCTCTTTTTTTTTTTAGAAAGCAAATACTCCCTATTTTTTAAAAAGCAGATGCTCTCTATTTTTTTTTAGAAAGCAGATACTCTATTTTTTAGAAAGCAAATACTCTCTGTTAGAAAGCAAATACTCTATTAGAATGCAAATACTCTCATATTTTTTAGAAAGCAAATACACTATTTTTTTCGAATACTAATGCTCTCTATTTTTTAGAAAGCAAATATTCTCTAATAGAATACTAATACTCTATATTTTTTCTGGAAAGCAAATACTCTATTTTTTAGAAAGCAAATACTCTATTTTTTAATAAGCAAACACTCTAATAGAACAATACTCTTCAATTAGAAACGCGTCATGCTTGCCCAAATACCTACATTTTCACTCAGCTTATTTGTACGAAGATCACACACAGCATTGCTGGCCTCCCACGAGCACTCATTAAATCGCTAATGAATAAATTGTGCGTTTAAAAGAATTCCTTCCCACGGCAACAGATCCCAGCTTCTTTTTTTAGCGTAGGTTTGAAAAAGAAAACAAAAAAGCATATATAAAAAAAGGTGGTGGTTCTAATTAACATTTTATTGCCCGTAAAGTTTGAAATAACGCAAATGCCATCATTCGCCGCGGATTCATTTTCTCATTATTGCCAAAATCGTTTCACCCTTACT
>NC_089771.1:33802883-33837883 GCF_040412425.1 Macrobrachium rosenbergii
AGACTCGGAAGGGAATCGGTTTAAGGGCAGTAGGCTCTCGCCAACTTAGATCCGTCAAGCGGCGCACTGTGCAACTGCTTTGAGGTTTTCCTCCCGTTACACCTTTCAAACTACCTGCTCTCAGTTTCCTTTCCAGCGCTGAATGACCTCATAGGTCCCAGTGCTGGGTGTCTCGAATGTCACAGAATTGAAATTCGTTTGAGTTAATATCTGCTGATAAAGAATGATTTTATTTTAGTTTATAAGTAATCATTTCAGTGGCTGGCGTAATTTGGTTGGGTGACTTGACTAACTTGGTTGCGTAACTTAACTGGCGTAACTTGGTTGCCTAACTTGACAAGCGTAACTTGGTTACGTAACTTGTCTGCGTAACTTGGTTGAATGGGTGAGAAGTGATTTCATCTGAAGGGACATTGTTTGAATTGATTTTTTATTTGTGACATTATCATTTCACTGGGAATCTGATGTTTAAATAAAATTAATAAGATTATATTTTTATAAGTTAGTTTAGCAGGATAAAACAATATATGGCTGACCTCCAGGATTCCAGGATTCCGAATGGAGTATAGAAAAAAAGTTGTTAATATTTTTATCGGTGAATTGGAATTTTAAAAATTTAGAATTTTTTTTTAATGAATTGAAATTAATTTTTAATGTTTTTCCAAAGGAATGCAAAATTTTTTGGATTTTTTCATCAATGAATTTTCATTATATCAATAAATTTTGGGGAAATAATTATAACAAAGTTTTTCCAAAGGAAAATAAAATTTTTGAATTTTTTTTATCAATGAATTGGAATTCATTATAAAATTCCAAAGGAATAAACAAGAATTTTTTTATCAATTGAGTTCATTATATCCAAAAATTTTTTTTGGGAACTTTTTATCAATGAATTGGAATTAATTATTAAAATATTTTCAGTATCAGAGTTCTCTAATAGAATCTAATTAATTTGTAAAGATCCAAGACATAAAAGGGTGAATTAGGCTTTTATCTTGAAGAACAGAACATTGAAAAGCGATTTTGAAAATTTTTATAACAAAATCCACCTACCTTACAATAACTTTATATCTCTCCTTTTCAGTTCTCACCCATCCTTCTTCTTCTTCTTCCCCCACGCCCCGGTCCCATCTCATCCCGAGGGCATGACCATCCAATACCCCCCCACCACAATTAGGGACACCTTTAACCACCCCCCAAAATCGCGGTCTCTCAAATTTTATCCGGAGAAATCGACGTATTAAGAAGAAGCGACCGAAGTGAGATTTGCAGCTTTGGTTCGAAATGTTTCTCTATTGGCCAAAAAGGATCAGAAGGATTTTTATTTTTTTTTTTTTTAAATGGAAAATTTCTGGAATGTCGGCGATGGAAAAGATTTCTTCGTCGCCTACGAAAGAAAAATTTTTGTTCTTGTGATTGCATACTTGAGGAAGGGAGGAGGAGGAGAGGAGGGAGGAGGAGGAGGAAGGAGGAGGAGGAGGAGGAGGGAGGAGGAGGAGGAGGAGGAGGGGAGGAGGAGGAGGAGGAGGAGGAGGGGAGAAGGGGAGGAGGAGAGGAGGGGAGGTAAAAGAGAGATGTCGGGAGGTGTTACCGGAAGGAAAAATGTTTATATTACGCTTATTTATTTATGTGTATGTATATCTGTCCATTATGTATATGTGTGTATGTATATACACACACACACACATACACACACACACACACACACACACATATATATATATATATATATATATATATATATATATATATATATATATATATATCACTCTACAAGTTATTTCAGAGAAAAAACAGTGCAAATATTGTAGACAACTTCCGCAGCGTCAACTGCCTCGTATCAGTAACCTCCTCTCTCTCTCTCTCTCTCTCTCTCTCTCTCTCTCTCTCTGTCCTCTATGCATAGAGCTCTGCATCATCCACGGCCGAAAATAAACTGTACATGTCGAAACAGAACCGTAATCTAGACGTGCAAATCCCGGCGATTTGTCACAGGCCGTCAGGCGAATATAATCCAAGCTTAAACTACTGTCCTGCAGTTCTAGAATAGCTCCCAGTGGAGCGAGCGAGTGCTGTCCTTCCAAAAAACATTTATCGCAGGCATTCTAACCGAGAGTGTACATGCATACATGAGTGTGGTGGACGATCGTGACTTGCTTGCGTCGTATATTTCACTGTCAGTCTGAATTTGATATATTATACGAGAGGTTTTGCTGTAGCTAGGTAGTTCATACAAGGCGAAATTGGCTTTGCCATTCAGTCGCAGGAAGTAAATTCGCCCCGAGAAAGATAAAGGTAAAATTAAAGGTAAAATTTAAAAATTAGACGAAATTAGGACTTGTTTTTGGGTAGCAAGATCAGTCATGGTAACATTTATTTGACAATTTTCCTAACTCCTTTTTTATTTTTAATACCGAAGAGTAGGTTTGATTACGTCGAGGACCTTTGCTTTAATTGAATTCAGTATAAAACTTTGGCCAAAGGCCAAGCACTGGGACCTATGAGGTCATTCAGCGCTGAAAAGGAAATTGACAGTAAGAAGGTTTGAAAGGTGTAACAGGAGGAAAACCTCTCTGTTGCACTATGAATCAATTGTTAGGAGATGGTTGAGGAAAGTAAGGTAGAAGAAAGAGAATATGAGAGGAGGTACAGCAAAAGTAACGAAAGGGGTTGCAATTAAGAACCTTAAGTAATACCTACAGTGCACCTCATGCTTGTATTGACGAAGGGGCTATTTACATGAAATGCCAATGAAGACTTCAATTAAGTTTAATCTATTTATATAACAGAGTAAAATGATGAACGAGCTTCCGTGATGATCCCCACGTATGAAAAGAGAGCCCAGATTAGAGGCGCGAAATAAATTGCGGATGAAAATGTCAAAGGAGGGTAAGTAAATACTTGTGAGTGCGTATAAATAGCAGCTGAGAAATGTATATGCGTAGATTTTGACAGTTGAATGTCTCACTCACCCTCTGAAGGAGCGATACGACGTCTGTAAAGTTGACAGAATCAGCTTCGAGATAGACGCTTGTATTTTATGTTAGTTTATCTTAGCCGAGTACAACCTACAGCAGCAGTTACTGGATATCTCTGCCCTAAATTGGAAGACCGCAGTATCTGCAAAAATACAAAACTGAGATAAATGGTAGATACTGCAGTTTTCCCTGGCCTTACTACTGATTTTGCAGATACTGCAAATGGGACCCGTTAAATACTCGTGGAAAGCATTGAAGAATCATTCTGAAACTGCAGTAACTTGTGTATTAGAGTTTCAAGATCCCAGTAGGTGGCATATCTCAATTTCGAAAGTTTTGCAGACACTGCAGTTTTCCATTTTAGGGCAGACCTTGCGTTCGTGACGAAAGTTAACCTTCGCAAGAAATATTTGAGAAAAAATTGCCCGAAAGGCCGTTTAGTCCCGAGAATGAAGAGGGGCTCTCAAGCTGTCATGCAATTTTGACTGCGCCCTAATAGAAATCATTTATGGGCGATAAAACTGAAATAATGCGGCAAAGTATAATTCGGGGGCGGAACAGAGCAGCCTCTCTCCGCGCAATTACTTAACTGAGAAACATTACGCTCATAAACCAAGGCGCTGAAGCGCTCGGTTCGAGAACCATTATTACACTTCGGGTTTGTTTGCATTTTCAAATTGGGGGCGGGCTTCCCTCGGGCAAATCGCGGCTTACGAAGCCCCCGTCCAATTTTCTCCGGACGAAAAGCGCGATAAAATAGGCCACGAAATACGCAATGCGAGGGAGAGTTAATTTGAAGGTACAGAAAGGGTTATTACGGGCTTATTATGACCCTAATGAATGGCCTGGGACTCTGTAATTAGCGAAAATACGGCGATGCATCAGTAACGTGAGTTAACCTCGAGGATAAACAAGTAGAAAATGCGCCGAAGTTTCTTTCGGCGCAGTCGAGTTTTCTGTACGGCGTATAAGCAAGCCCACCGAAAATAGATCTACCTATCGGTAGTCTCGGTATGATGCTGTATGAGCCCCGGCCCTTGAAACTTTAACAACGGCCTGGTGGTGGCCTATCCTATATCGTTGCCAGAAGTAACAACGGCCTGGTGGTGGCCTATCCTATATCGTTGCCAGACGCACGATTATGGCTAACTAACCTTAATAAAATCAAAACTACTGAGCTGAGGGCTGCAATTTGGTATGTTTGATGATTGGAGGTGGATGATCAACATACCAATTTGCAGCCCTCTAGCCTCAGTAGTTCTTAAGATCTGAGGGCGGACAGAAAAAAGTGCGGACGGACAGACAAAACCGGCGCAATAGTTTTCTTTTGAGAAAAAACTAAAAAAAGGTAAGAGATTAGATGAGATAAACGGAAAGAGTGAGACGAAATTAATGAATATTGCGAGGGGGAAGAGGGATAAAGAGATAATAACTGTAGATTCACAGAGGAAAACATCAGAACGAGAAAAATATCAAGAAGAAGAAGAATAAAAGAGGAAGATGTAATCAGTATAAAAGATGTTAAAACCCCGATGGATAAGAAAATGGAAAGGAAAATTGGATATGTTAACGAAGCTCTAACAAGAGAGAGCTTTGGAAAGGGAAATAGGGTTAATGAAGTTAAAAATATGAGAACACTTAAAGAGATGGTACATTTAAGACATGACCAATATTGGAAGACATTTGATAAATGCGGAGAACTCAGTAGGAAGGAAGTACAGAGTTGAGATTTACAAGAATAAGCACAGAGGGAGAGAGAGAGAGAGAGAGAGAGAGAGAGAGAGAGAGAGAGAGAGCGAGCACGGAAGTAAATCAGAAATGTAAGTGGAGAAGATTGACGAAAATTAGAATTCTCCCTTCAACGAAATGCTTAGCCCACTGGAAGCACTGACTGGCGTAATCGGATGAGAAGATGGAAGGAGAGAGGGTGAGAAGGGTGAGAAGATGGAAGGAGAGGGGGTGAGAAGGATGAGAAGATGGAAGGAGAGAGGGTGAGAAGGGGCTGAGGAGAAAAGGAATAATGTTATTAGAAGAGGGATGGATAAGGTGAGGCCAAAAAGCGGAGAAAAGTTAAAAGAATGAGAGAGTGAGAATGGAAATATGAGGAGCAATAGAATGTGAGAGTGAGAATGGAGAATATGAGGAGGATAGTGATTGAGGGGGACCGGGTTTGGGGGGATTAGGGTGGAAAGGCAAAAACCAGAAAATTCCGAGCGTGACTGATGCATCTTGGGTAATGTTTACAGACCCGCAGTTTCCCACCCCCACTCCCACACTCCCCAATCTTAAAAGCCTTATGGTCCTACCCCCCACCCCCACCCCCCCAAACGCCTTTAAAAGCCTTTCGGCCTCCCAAAGTCTTCACGTATTCTTCTCGTGCATCTGCTAACATCCACTTTTCTATTTTTTTTTATTTTTTATTTCGCTTTTTTCGATAATTTTTTTTTTTACTTTTATTTTTATTTTTTTCTTTATTCCTTGGCGGAGGAGTCATTTGAGTTTTACGGATTGCGTTTAAAATCTCTCTCTCTCTCTCTCTCTCTCTCTCTCTCTCTCTCTCTCTCTCTCTCTCTCTCTCTCTCTCTCTCTAGAGATCTCTCTCCCCTGATCAGGAAATGTATATATATTCTATAGAGATGTTGTGCATTGTCAGGAAATATATATATATATATATATATATATAATATATTATAATTTTATATATATATATATATATATATATATATATATATATATATATATATATATATATATATATATATATATATTTGTAGTATAGATAAGTATAAAACTTACATTTGAAGAAAAATATTCAAATTGTTGTCACAGTGTTGTTTGATGGAAATAATTCTCTCTCTCTCTCTCTCTCTCTCTCTCTCTCTCTCTCTCTCTCTCTCTCTCATTCAGGTAGGACTGTGCCACACAAACAAATCAACAGCCACTTAGCAGCCAGTAGGCTCGACAGGTTTTCCTTCCAACCGATCAAAGATTCTCTGTGCCTAGGCCAGTGATTCTCAAACTGGGTGCCGTGGCACTCTTGGGTGCCACAGACAGTGCCCAGGGGTGCCGGAAGATTGTCATGAATTTTGTCTTGGCTAAATCATCTCAATGAACATTTGTAAAAAAAAAAAAAAGTTTGCAGAAGTCTTCACATAATTATTATCAGCATGTCTACTCTAACCATGTTGTATCTAATTCTTCTGATATGTTTGTTTGTACAGTATATTTCTGCATGTGCGGCGTGCTGATTTTGGTTTGAGTATGGATAGTAATTTCATTCATTAAATAAGATGTTAATTCATGCAGTATGGTGGGATGGTGAAGAAGGGTTGCCAGGGTAATGATTACATTAGTTAGGGTGCCATCACTAAAAATGATTGGGAGCCACTGGGCTGGGCGATCGAGCGACAGGAATCCCATCAAAGAATTGATAAGCGAGTTGGGGCTGGAACAAGCTTGCACGGTCCGCTATAAAGGCTGACGTTTTGTACCTGTGAGTCCCCATTCGAATAGGGGAGAGGGAACTTCTTCCTCCTCCTACAGGCATTTACTCTTCTGGGGAATTTTTTTTTGTAAGTCAGAGATCAAAGATTGTCTCAGATACTAACTTTGTTATTAACTTCTTTTTGTGTACTTCTTCTTTTGGGGATTTTTGTAATCACAGGGAATGGGGAACAGTTTGTCATTAACTACTTTTTATGTACAGTTTGGTGGTGGTAACTTCTGTATTTTTGATTTTATGTGAAAATATCCTATGTGGATGTTGTGCACATTAAACATAATTAATTGTATTTAAATAATTATTGTATTTTTCATTTTATTTGGGAATATCCTATATATGTACATTAATCATGATTATCTGTATTTAAATAACTATTGTAGTTTCCATTTTATGTGAAAATATCATATATAGATGTTGTGCACATGAAACAGAATTCTCCGTATTTAAATAACTATTGTATTTTTCATTTTATGTGAAAATATCCTATGTGGATGTTGTGTACATTAAACCGAATTATCCGCATCTAAAATGAAACAGTGGCCGGAACATCGACGGAAGACCATTGATGTTGAAACGGCCACTGAACAAACACTCAGATCCTTTAACTTTTCCCCCTTTGTGCATAGTTAGAGGCCACTTTAGCATTCATTCCTCCTTTCAACTTGTTTAGTCCATTGATTAAAAGCTCCTTCGAAAGTTTCTCTTCCGCTACTTGAGGTCGTTGGGTTATCTTAAAGGTGGAACGTGTACCTTCCCCTTAGGAAATGTAGTGCCGTCAGTGTGACCTCATGCGGTGCACTGTAGGCATTATTGAAGGTTCTTAGCTGATACCGCTTTCATTCCTTCTACTGTACCTCCTTTCATATTCTCTTTCTTCCATCTTGCTTTCCTCAACCTTCTGACAGCTGATTCATAGTGCAGCTGGTTTGAGGTTGTCCTCCTGTTACACCTTTCAAACCTGCCTAGTCTCAATTTCCTTCCCAGCGCTGAATGACCTCGTAGGTCCCAGTGCTTGATTTGGCCCAAACTCTATATTCCATTCCATTTCTTCGTCAGAAAATTAGATTGAAATCCACGTGGACTCTGGGCTCGGTAGCTCACTTCATTAAAAGTTTTTTCCGTAAAAAATGCAAGAGTTTGAGGCTTCCACCGAGTGTCCTTGACAGTGCGTTGTGTACTGTAAGTTCATTTTGTAAGGTTACTTAAAGCTGATAATCATGTGGTGCACTGTAGGCATTACTTCAGGTTCTTTGCAGCGTTCATTCTTAAGGCTGCAGCCCCTTTCATTCCTTTTACTGTACCTCCTTCCATATTTTCTTTCTTCCATCTGACATTCCTCAATCTTCCCCTGACAATTTTTTTAATAGTGTAACTGATTTGAGGTTTTCTTCCTGATACACCTTTCAAACCTTCTTACTGGCAATTTCCTTTTCAGCGCTGTAGTCAGTTCAGTTCAGTTTTATATTTATTGAACTATTAAATTGATTTAAATTGCGTGCTTCATTTTTAAAAATAAACAAAAGGTTGGGTATGGTGGAAAGAAATCCTCTATGGAAACGAGGGACTGCGTCGGTAACCTATAGATGTTGTAACGCCATTTAGCATAAATCAATCAGTCAGTCACTAGAGAAATGATAGACACAATTGAAACAGACAGGACAGGACCAAGTGATAGATAGACGAAACGAAACCAGGGGAGAGAGAGAGAGAGAGAGAGAGAGAGAGAGAGAGAGAGAGAGAGAGAGAGAGAGAGAGCGTTTAGTTCGAAAGGTAAGTAGCCTAATGGCTGGGGAGGGACTGCTAAGTATGAGAGGAATTTCTTCGGAATTAAGGGTACGAACATCAGCACGGGACTTTTTCCTCTGATCTTTATTTTCCTGTAATCTTTTTTCCCTCTAATGTTCTTTCCCTCTAATCTTTTTTCCCTCTAATCTTTTTCCCTCTAATCTTTTTTCCCTCTAATCTTTTTCCCTCTAATATTTTTCCCCTCTAATCTTTTTCCCTCTAATCTTTTTCCCTCTAATCTTTTCCTCATTTTTTCTCTCTAATCTTTTGTCCTCTTTTTTCTCTAATCTTTTTTCCTCATATCATTTTTCCTCTAATCGTTTTTCCTTTAATATTTTTTCCTCATTTTTCCCCCTAATCTTTTTTCCTCAAATCTTTTTTCCCTCTAATCTTTTTCCTCTAATATTTTTTTCTCTAATCTTTTTTCCTCTAATCATTTTTTCTCCAATCTTTTTTCCACTAATCTTTGTTTTTGGAGAAAGTTTCTCCAAGTGGGTCCTCTTATACCCCGGTATGCCAAGTACGCCGGGAATTTTGAAAGTTTCTGCAGACTGAAGTGAGTGAGTGAGTGATATTCACGTTAAGGTTTTGGTCGTTTCTTCGTTTATTCTCTTTATTTATTCCTCTCTGTAGTTTATTCATCTTTCTTTATTCCTCTCTATTTATTCCTCTCTTTTGTTTATTCATCTTTATTCCTCTATTTATTCCTCTCTGTTGTTTATTCCTCTTTATTTATTCCTCTTTCTTTATTCCTCCCTGTTGTCTATTCCTCTTTGTTTATTCCTCTCTGTTGTTTATTCCTCTTTCTTTATTCCTCTCTGTTGTTCATTCCTCTTTCTTTATTGTTTATTCCTCTTGGCTTATTCCTCTTTATTTATTCCTCGTTCTTTATTCTACTTTATTTATTCCTCTTTGTTTATTTCCCTCTGTCGCACTAGAGAGAATATGGAGATTTGTACAATATTATAAATTTCCATGATTAGGTCGATGTCTGCAATTTTTTTTAGTAATTCTAATTTTGCTTTATATCTCGCAAAACTGTATTCCAAAAATATATCGTTGTGCAAATGCTATTTATACATCGTCTTTGTATATTGTGTACGTAATTCCTGTGAAACAGGTATCATACAAGTCAACATCTCTGTTTGTGCGGATTATTTTCCTTCTACTTCTTCGCATGACTGTTTTCATTTTTCGTACAAATGCCAGGTAAACGTCCAGATGAATCAATGGCCTTGCTTTGACAAAATACCGATTTTGATGTTTACGTATCGCAGCCAACAATGCCCCGTGTTGACCGTTGTCATTGCGTGACAGCTGTCGGTAGTAAAATACGGCCTTAATGGTTTGTCAATAATCTTTGATCGTAGAGTGAAAGGTAATATTTGTGTCACTGAAAATTATGCATTCGTAAAGTTAGCTGCTTTTGTGGTAAGGTAGATTTCTCTCGGTTCCAGTGTGTGTGTATATTTTCGTACTCGCCTGTTGTATGTGTATGTTTGTGTGTATTTGCAAAATAAATTTCTTGCTTTTTATGTGCAAGAAAGGTATTTCTTGCTGTATGTGTGCAATTGCAAAATACATTTTTTGCCTTATGTGTGCATTTGCAAAATCCATTTCTTACCTCATGTATGCATTTGCAAAATACATTTCTTGCTTTATGTGTGCATTTGCAAAATACATTTCTTGCTTTAAGTGTGCATTTGCAAAATTCATTTCTTGCCTTATGTGTGCATTTGCAAAATACATTTCTATTTCTTGCCCTATTGTTGTGTGCTCGCGTTTGTATGCATTAGCATATAAATGTGCGTTCATTCAGTTGTATTCCACACAGGAAAATGAAACATGCAAATGGTTAGAATATGCCCAACAGTCTCGTCTTCCAGTGGAACCCCTTCTTGGGAGCGTTCTTTCCCTAATAAACGCTCCAAGGAGAGGTCCCCATTGGAGACGAAACTGTTGGGCATATCCTAACCATTTCCATATTTATTTTCCTACGTGGAATACAACTGAATAATCTTGGTGTCTAAGAAGATTGCCAGTATTACATGTGCGTTTGTGTTTGCATGTTGAAATCTATGTACAATAAAATAGAGTAATTTTAAGACAGCCGAGAAGGATTCACCACTCAGCCCAGAAATAGAACAAAGCTTCTAGCAATCTGGCAGTAATGGACAGAATGCGTTACGCCAAGAACACACACACACACGTGAAATCCAGCCTTCTTGTTCGGCTCGCTCTGAAGAGATATCGCACAAATGCTCGAAGCAAGCAAGCAAGCAAGTCACAGGCAAGGAAGGAACTGCAACACACAAATAGTGTTGTTCAAGTTACAAGCAAGGAACTACAGCAGACAAATAGTGTTGTTCAGGTTACAAGCAAGGAACCACAGCAGACAAATAGTGTTGTTCAGGTTACAAGCAAGGAACTACAACAGACAAATAGTGTTGTTCAAGTTACAAGCAAGGAACTACAGCAGACAAATAGTGTTGTTCAGGTTACAAGCAAGGAAGTATAACAGACAAATAGTGTTGTTCAGGTTACAAGCAAGGAACCATAACAGACAAATAGTGTTGTTCAGGTTACAAAGCAAGGAACTACGAGAAGCAGACAAACAGTGTTGTTCGGGTTACAAGCAGGAACCACAGCAGACAAATAGTGTTGTTCAGGTTACAAGCAGAACCACAACATACAAATAGTGTTGTTCAATTTTGGGCAAATAACTAAAACACAAAAGCGTTTTTCAACGCTCCAGCAGTGCTAGAGAAAGAAGAAGAAGAAAGAAAGAAGAAGAAGAAGAAGAAGAAGAAGAAGAAGAAGAAGAAAAAGACAACAGAGACCTCAATCTTCTCTTGGCCCCCATTTTCGCGCGAATTCTCCCCACCACCACACCCCGAGTAGCGGGAAAAAGAATGCCGGTAAATGGCGCCTCTTAAAATCTCGCTTTCGTTTTCTGAAAGCCCGTCCGTCGCTTGCTGGGCCCGGTGTGTTTGTGTGGGGTGCTATTTTCATCCATTTTCCTTGACGCACTCTTTCCAATTTGTCGTCGTCGTCATCGCCTGCGTGCATTCTCTCTCTCTCTCTCTCTCTCTCTCTCTCTCAGGGTTCTTTGTGTTATTTCTTTGCGGGTAGTTGTGTATATTTGATTACCAGATGAGTATGTGTTATATATATAATATATATATATATATATATATATATATATATATATATATATATATATATATATATATATATATATATATATCAAATATTTTTAATAGCCACAGTGTCTTGAAAGCCGTTATAATGTCGGAGGATTATTTTGTTTTAGATTTTGTTTATCGAGACTTGACAGATTCCCAGTTGCTGTCAAGTAACGGAAATTCACCCCAAAAAAGAAGAAATATTAAAGAAATGGGAAATTGTTCTGTAGAAAAATGTCATCTTCTTTTGCTGAGTGCATTGATTTTTTTTTTTTTATCTCTTGTTTCTGTTGTTTTTCTGTTGTTTTTAGTTTTCTGTTAAAGAAAAAACTATTGGCCTCGGCTTTGTCTGTCCGTCGGCACTTTATTCTGTCGGCATCTTTTCTGCCCGCACTTTTCTGTCGGCACTTTTTCTGTCAGCACTTTTCTGTCAGCACTTTTCCTGCCCTGCACTTCTTCTGTCTGCACTTTTTTCTGTCGGCACTTTTTTGTCGGCACTTTCTGTCAGCACTTTTCTGTCGCACTTTTTCCGCCTCGCATTTTTTTCTGTCTGCACTTTTTCTGCCCTCACTTTCTGTCCGCACTTTTTCTGTCCACACTTTTCTGTCACCTTTTTCTGTCCGTCCCAAGTCTTAAACTTATTGAGGCTAGACGGGCTACAAACTGGTATGTTGATCATCCACCCTCCAGTCATCAAACATACCCAAATTGCAGCCCTCTAGCCTCAGTTTTTATTTTTATTTGTTGTGTTAGCCATAATCGTGCTTCTGGCAACGATATAGGATAGACCACCATCGGACCGTGGTTGAAGTTTCATACAGCATTATACCGAGACCACCAAAAGATAGATCTATTTTCGGTGGCCTTGATTATACGCTGTAGCGGCTGTTTAGAAAACTAGATTGCGCCGAAGAAACTTCGTCGTATTTTATACCCTCTGTAGAAGTTGATTACAGTGTAATGTGAGCTCTTAATATACTTCTGATATGGTTTCACATGTCGTACGCCATTCATTGTTATTTTTACGTATTAAATAATATCCAATATGGTTCTCTGTATAGAATTATTCACATTTATTCATTACTTTTGTTTATTACATATTTTTCCATGCGGTCCTCTATTGCAGTTTATTTTCACTTACCAAACAAAACAATTTGGAGAATCGAGTCATATCTCTCAGAAAAATTTTTTAATCATAGTTTTCTCAGACCCTCACCTCCATCTTTCCTTTATTATCGAGGCTTCTCTTCCATCCCTTCTCCATACTTGTTGTTGATCATTCTTCTTCTTCTTCTTCTTCTTCTTCTTCTTCTTCTTCTTCTTCTTCTTCTTCTTCTTCTTCATCGCTATCATCTTTATTATCGAGGCTTTTCTTCCATCGCTTCTCCATGCCCCCTTGTTGTTTATCATTCTTCTTCTTCTTCTTCTTCTTCTTCTTTCTTCAATCCACAGTAATTCGACTGGCCTTAGTAGAAGAGGGAAAAAGCGTTAGTGGTCTCAGAGGAAAGCCTTAATTAAGTGCTGAGGAAAAGTCTTAAGCCTTATCCTCCTCCTCCTCCACTGAGTTAAAGGGTAGGAGAGAGAGAGAGAGAGAGAGAGAGAGAGAGAGAGAGAGAGAGAGAGAGAGAGAGAGGTGGGTAGGAACTTTTGAGATTGTCTAAGCATAAAATTTTTAGATAGAGAGAGAGCTGTAGAGAGAGAGAGAGAGAGAGAGAGAGAGAGAGGAGAGAGAGAGAGAATGTGGTGGTAGGCACTTTGAGACTGTCTCAGGGTATAAAAATTGTATAACGTGACTGGAGAGAGAGAGAGAGAGAGAGAGATATTTGAGAAGGTGGAAATTGACTTTATTACAGCCAGAGAGTTTCAGAGAGAGAGAGAGAGAGAGAGAGTGAGAGAGAGAGAGAGCTGAGAAAAGATAGGAGATTGATTTATTGACTATGTGACAGACACTAACATTGCACACACACAAACACACACACACACACACAAACGCTCACAGAGAGAGAGAGAGAGAGAGAGAGAGAGAGAGAGAGAGAGAGAGAGAGAGAGAGAGAGAGTAGGGATGCAAATGACCAGGGAAACCGCCGCTACTTTTGATCTGTTAATTAAAATTCTAATTACTGGAGATGATTTAAAAAAAAAAAATTTTTTGTGGGCGTCGAACCGGAACAGGATTTTTTTTTTTTTTTACTTTTAAATTTTTTTACCCTCCTTGTTTATATCATTTATCTTCATCGTCGCCTCTTCCTTTTTCTCCCTCAGCGCTGAGTGACCTTGCAGGTCCCAGCGCTTGGTCTTTGGGCTACCAAAATCTATATTCTCTGTTCTTCCTTTTTTCGTGACGTCATAACGTGAAAATTATTTGAATAATTTTTCAATAATTTTTTTTACTTTTGTTAATGGGTTGCGTAATAGTTTGTTTTGTTTTCCCGTTTTTAATTATTGTTTATCTATATTTATTGGTGTTATTGATTAGTTGGATATAAGAAAGTTTCCTCCTTAATGTCTATAAATTAAATATATATATGTTAATTAATGTTAATTAATATATATATATATATATATATATATATATATATATATATATATATATATATATATATATATATATATATATATATATATATATATATATATACATATGTATATATGTGTATATATAACATATTTTTTAGATCTAGACTTATTTTCTTTTTGTTATTACGTTACAGACGCGGTATTTCTTTTAGTGCAGTTTGTAATGGTTTAGATTCAAACTTTTTATTTATTTTGTTTTAGTTTTGTTTTTAAATAATGACTACTGCTGCCTTTACTTGCTTAAGGTTGTAATATTATTTTTGTTCTTTTGTAGTTTTGGTTTTAAGGGAAAATACAGTGATTGTTTGTATGAACAACTGAACAATATTTCGAGGTGAACAAGTATGTACATATCAATGGCTAATCGAGTTTTCTGTCAGGTGGTGGCCTCATCCACGGCCCATAAAACTCTTAGCCGCGGCCCATGAAACTCACTAACGGTCCGGTGGTGGCCTATGTTGTTGGTGCCTGTAGCGCTGCCAGAAGTACGATTAAGCCTAATTGTAACCTTAAATAAAAGAAAAACTACTGAGCTAGAGGGGCTGCAATTTGGTATGCGTTTGATGATTGAGTGGATGACCAACATACCAATTTGCAGCCCTCTATTCAGTGCAGTTTATAAGATCTGAGGGCGGACGGACAGACAAAGCCTTCACAACAGTTTTTCTTTTACAGAAATTAAAGAAGATATATATATAATATATATATATATATATATATATATATATATATATATATATATATATATATATATATAATCGCTGTATTAACAAATAAAGATGTTTTGTGTCCCTACAAAAACAAACAGGAAAGACACAGATGAGAAACGTTATCTGTTTGTGCGTAAACAAAATGAGAGTTCGTATGTGGGTGCGCGAACGAAAACAAACAGGAAGTGTTTGTGTAACTAATGGGTGATATCATCAGCCCAGGTGACACTGGTCTGAATTCACAGCACGCGAGCGCGCGTGTGGCATATTGACTCACGGAAACATCTGAGAGATTATGGAGATATGTAAGGAAGTTTTAAATAGGGGAGATATATAGAAATATTTTGAATAGGGAATGTTGACCCCCTTTCCGTTGTGTTTGTTTTAGGGAGTCACGTAAACACAGAAAGAAATTATTATTGTGAAAGGAACTTGTGTTAAATGGGAGATTGTATCCCAGCCAACAGATGTCGTTATTATTATTTGAAATTATCATTAAGTTTGTTGAGCATTGCCTTAAGAAGCGTAATTAAACTGAAATATGAGAGAGAGAGAGAGAGAGAGAGAGAGAGAGAGAGAGAGAGAGAATGAACGCAACAAAGATAAATAGACATTTATTGTTTGAAATTAACAAGGTTTGTGGAGCATTGCGTAAGAAAAATAATTTTACTGAAATGAGAGAGAGAGAGAGAGAGAGAGAGAGAGAGAGAGAGAGAGAGAGAGAGAGGAATAAATGGGAATAAACACGACAAAAAGAAATGGACATTTATAATTCAAAATTATCATTAGAAAGCTTGTGGAGCATTACCTTAATAGACGTTTGAGAGAGAGAGAGAGAGAGAGAGAAACATGAACAAAAAAGAATCAACATTTACAATTTAAAGTTATCATTTAAAAGTTTGTGGAGCATTACCGTAAGAGACGTTCAGAGAGAGAGAGAGAGAGAGAGAGAGAGAGAGAGAGAGAAGGAAAGCACTTACAAGAGTACCCACGAGAGGAAGTCAAGTGAAAGCAAACAAGCACAGTAATGCAAAGCCTCGCCAACCTTATCTCCGCTGCGTTTCCCCACTGTCCCACGAGAAACAATGCCTGGAGCAGGTCCCTTAAGTTTTAAAGGTCTTTCTTCCATCCTTCCTTCCTCCTGGAGTGAGTAATTAAAGGAGTTGCACTGAGCGAAAGGAGAGAGAGAGAGAGAGAGAGAGAGAGAGAGAGTTTGGGAATTGAAAGAGTTTATTTTCTGAGCTGGTAATGCCCCCCTTTTTTTTTTTTTTTTTCTGTAAAATAGTATTGTGCCAGGACATTGTACGTCCCACTTTTTCTGTCACTCTCAGATCTTAAAAACTAATGAAAAGGCTAGGGAGCTACAAATTAGTATGTTGATCATCACCCTCCAGTCATCAAACATGCGTACGGCCCTCTGCTATCAGTAGTTTTATTTGATTCAAGGTTAAAGTTAGCCATTAATCGTGCTTCTGGCAACGATGTATGCCGAGCCACCACCGACCCGTAGTTAAAGTTTGGCGGTTGCAGCTCAAACCAGCATTATACAGAACCACCGAAAGATAGATCCTAATATCGCTGGCCTTGATTATACGCTGTAGCGCTGTACAGAAAACTGTTTCTTCGGCACAATTTTCTTATTTATTTTCATTTGGTTATTTTATGTTGATTTTCGCTTTCTCTCCCCCTCTCTCTCTCTCTCTCAGATTGACCAGATTTAATGAATATTTTTTCATGCCTCATTCATTGAAGTCTCTCTCTCTCTCTCTCTCTCTCTCTCTCTCTCTCTCTCTCTCTCTCTCTCTCTCTCTCTCTCTCTCAGATTGATCAGACTTCATGAACACTTGTCATGCCTTATCAATGGAAGGTTCTCACTTTCGCTCATATTTGAACCTTCACATAAAAACCCATCATGCCTCACTTAATCTAAGCACCTAAGTAGATACCGTTTTACACGACTGTGGTTGGTCGCAACAAAGAGGTAGAAGGCCATGGGGAGGGGCTAGCAATCCCCCCTCTCTCCCCAAAAATGGCTCCTGACAATGTTGCAATCTTCGAGCAATAGAGAGAGCGAGAGAAAAAGGGTGAGGGAGAGGGAGAGGGAGAAGGAGAAGGAGGGAGGGATTGGAGGAGATAGAGACGTGCGGCATTCCTCCTCCTCCTCCTCCTCCTCCTCCTCCTCCTCCTCCTCCTCCTCCTCCTCCTCCTCCTCGAAAGGAAAGTTTTCTTTTTGCTTCTCGGCAATCCATAGTTCCGCTTGGCTGGCCACACACAAGGAAAGTTGGGAATTGGCCGTTATCTGTTGGAAGAGGTGTGTGCGAGTCTCTCTCTCTCTCTCTCTCTCTCTCTCTCTCTCTCTCTCTCTCTCTCTCTCTCTCTCTCTATATATATATATATATATATATATATATATATATGTATATATCTCTCTTTTTATATATATCTTTATCTATCACTCTTTCTCTCTCTCTCGCTCTCTCTATATATTTTTCTCTTTCTTTCTCTCTCTCTCTCTGTATCTTTCTCTTTATATATATCTTTATCTATCTCTCTCGCTCTCTCTCTTATCTTTTTCTCTTTCTTTCTCTCTCTCTGTATCTTTCTCTCTATACCTCTCTCTATCTCTCTCTCTATATATATATATATATCTCTACCTATCTTCCTCTATGTATATATCTATCTATCTTTCTCTCTATCTTTCTCTCTCTCTCTCTCTCTCTCACTAGGGTCGTGAGCAGTTACAAGTTCCGTTATATCCACGACTGCACCGTACACATCTCTCTCGAGAATAACCCTTTCAACATGTATACACTTCACGTCTCTCGAGATTAATCAACAAACATGTTCACTTCTCGTCGCTCGCAGACGCACACATGACACACACATGTTTGCATTGCTGTGAAATCTTAAGGTTTTGGGAAGGAAAGTTTAAGTACTGAAGTCACGGTAGGTGATGATGATGATGATGAGCTGACCACAGCAGACGCTTCTTTGCTGTGTGTATTTAGTGTTAGTTGGTTACAAATAGTCTTACTCTGTGAATGTTCTATTCTTTATTTTTTTTTTCTTAGTATTTTATGGTTAATTTATTGCAAGAAACGGATGGTATTAATAAAAAGTTTAAATGTGAGTTGTGAATAGGGTTCATCTTTTGAATAATAATAATAATAATAATAATAATAATAATAATAATAATAATAATAATAATAATAATAATAATAATAATAATACTCTTAGTAGCACGAGTCTTAAAATGGAGAAACAAATCCACTGTTATGTATATTTACATATATTTAGAAATATATTTACATATATTTAAAAGATATAAATCAGTACAGAAAGCTATCTTTAAATATATGTACTTATACATAATTGTTGATTCGTCCTTCAGTAATAATAATAATAATAATAATAATAATAATAATAATAATAATAATAATAATAAATAATAATTATCATCATCATCATCATCATCATCATCAAGGGATAACGGTAAGAATAACCGCGAGAAAAAAAAATAAAAATAAAAATAAAGAAAATGGGGCTGTAACGAACCTAACAGTAACCGCCATTATGGAACCCACCGAAATGGGTGAAAGTGGGCGTGCGTGAGTAATTTGTGGGAGAAAATACAACCGGGGATTACGGAAGCTCAGGGGAGAACCCATGGCCACGCGAGCGCGCGCGCGCAAGCGAGCCGTACATGTGTACGTACGGACGCACGCACGCCTCTGGGGTTTTCTTCCTAAACCCCGACACGAGTGTGTAATAACTGAGGTCTTGTACGTAACAAAGTTTTGGTGTGTACGGTACGTGCATTGGTCTCGGTACGTACCATTGGTACGTACATTGTCCTTGGTACGTACATTGGTCTCGGTACGTACCAAGATCTCTTTACGTACATTGGTCTCGGTACGTCGGTACATACATTTGGTCTACCAGGAACGTGCATTGGTCTCGGTACCAATACATCGGTCAAGGTATTGGAACGTACCAAGGTCTTGGTCTTTGTACGTACATTAGTCTCTGGTCTTGGTACGTAAATTGGTGTCGGTATGTACCAAGGTCTTGGTACGTACATTAGTCTCGATACGTACAGTACATAGCTTTCGGTACGTTATTATTATTATTATTAGCCCGTCGGGAATCACTCGGCTATTTCAGGAATGTCTGTCCATCGATTCCCTGTCTAATCATTCACGAGTCCAGAAATGTCGATGATTGGTTGATTGGTTGCCAGTCAGCTCTCGCGGTAACGGTTCGTGATGATTTTATTAAGGCCGTTCGATAGTTACGTTTTGCAATGTGGCGGTTTTGCGTCAGCCGTGCGATGGAGGTGAACGACGCGTTTTCACTCCTGAATGAACGTGTCCTCATTATTTATTATAGCCACTATTCTGTGTGTGTTTGTTATTATGTACATTGGATAA
This sequence comes from Macrobrachium rosenbergii, assembly GCF_040412425.1. Lineage (NCBI taxonomy): Eukaryota > Metazoa > Arthropoda > Malacostraca > Decapoda > Palaemonidae > Macrobrachium > Macrobrachium rosenbergii. The sequence continues at coordinate 33,822,051 of NC_089771.1, forward strand.
TTTCTCGACTCTCTTCCTAGCTTATTCTTCTGTTTCACCTCTTCCTCTGCCTTTTTACGTTATCACTCTCTTTCTTCTTTTTATTCTTTGCTCTTTTTCTTTTCTAATAGCTGATATCTGCTTTCTGCATTTTCTGTTACCTTCTGTTACTCCTTTGAAATGGACACCACAATATTCTTTGGAAGCTTGAATTTCAAGTCAGTGGCCCCTGTGGTAGGCTTGTTCCATATGAATAGGGTTCATCTTCTGAATAATAATAATAATAATAATAATAATAATAATAATAATAATAATAATAATAATAATAATAGTAATAATATTGTTCCATATGAATACGGTTCATCTTCTGAATAATAATAATAATAATAATAATAATAATAATAATAATAATAATAATAATAATAATAATAATAATAACATTCTCTTGAAGCTTCAATTTCAAGTCAGTGGCCCGTTTGGTGGGCTTGTTCCATATAAATAGGGTTCATCTTCTGTATAATAATAATAATAATAATAATAATAATAATAATAATAATAATAATAATAATAATAATAATAATAATCTTTATCTTCCTCCTTCGCTAGAAATAAACAAAACCGCGAGAGGACTTAACCTGATCTTTATAGATTTTATATACCTGGTTTCCAGCATAATTATCCACCTTTCCACTGAAGTTTCGAATTTCTCTTCTTTGCCCTCCTCTTCACCCTCCTCTTATCGTTCCATTTCTCTTCGTAAGAAGTAGAGGGATGCGAGCTTTTGGAACAAGTCTTCTTCTTCTTCTTCTTCTTCTTCTTCTTCTTCTTCTTCTTCTTCTTCTTCTTCTTCTTCTTCTTCTTGAGAAGGACAGCGAAGAAGGGGCGGAAGATCTGAAGCTCTCGGAAGGAGGCGGCTAATTTCAGCTGGGAATCAATAAGGTCACGGGCGAATAATTATACTGTAAACTTTCCAATAAGACTCTCTCTCTCTCTCTCTCTCTCTCTCTCTCTCTCTCTCTCTCTCTCTCTCTCTCTCTCTCTCTCTCTCTCTCCAGGAGATCGCCTTTACTCTTTAAACTAATTACTTCTCCTTTTTAGTTTTCTGTGAAAACTATTGTGTAGGACTTTGTTTGTCACCCGCACTTTTTCTGTCCGCCCTCCCAGATCTTAAGAACTGCTAAGGCGAGGGCTGCAAGTGTTATGTTGACCATGCGCCCTCCAGTCATCAAACATACCAAATTGCAGCCCCTCTAGCCTCCTCAGTAGTTTATTTCATTAATGTTAAAGTTAGCCATGATCGTGCGTCTGGTAACGATATAGGATAAATCACCACCATCCCGTTGTTAAAGTATAATGGGCCGCGTCTCATACAGCATCTTTCGAGACCACCGAAAGATCGATCTATTTTCGGCGGCCTTGATTATACGCCGCACAAAAAACTCAATTGCGCCGAAGAAACTTCGGCGCATTTTTGACTCGTTTCTCAGAAGATCGCCTTTGCTCTCAAAACTAATTACTTCCTTTTTTTCTTTTCTTAATTATCCCGGGAGAGAGAGAGAGAGAGAGAGAGGAAGGAGTTCGGATATCACCTTTCGGAACTCCGCCTTTTTCTTAGTCAAGCTTTTGCCTTTCATTCGAGGGAAAGTCTCGATGGTCGGTTTATTAATTTTTCTGAATGGGAGTTTTAGGGGCGATATTAAAGCTCATTGGAATGAATTCTTTACTGTCCATTGTATGGTATTAATAGGTTGGAATAATCGGTTATTGATAGATGTGTTTTATTGAATTGAATACAGAATTCAGGCCACAGGCCAAGCACTGGGACCTATGAGGTTATTCAGCCCTGAAACGGAAATTGACAGGAGAAAGTTAGAAAGGTGTAACAGGAGAGGGTTGAGGAAAGTAAGATGGAAGAAAGAGAATATGAAAGGAGGTACAGTAAAAGGAACGAAAGGGGTTGTAGCAGCTAGGGGTTACCGAAGGCACTCTGCAAAGAACCTTACGTAATGCCTACAGTGCACCGGGGATTTTATCTGTATGTATGAGTGGAATGGAGTTTTAATCTTCCTTCGTTATTTATGAAATTTTTAAAATTAATTACAACGACGTAATTACAGCTGTTTCAGCTGTAATAGATGGTAATGGGAACTATCTTATGATGTAGTAATGGTAGATTTTATATGATTTATATCAATAAATTTCTTATATATATATATATATATATATATATATATATATATATATATATATATATATATATATATATAAAGATTTCATTCAGCGGACAATTACTGTGCGAATTTCAAGTATAATAATGATTTCTAGTTTGTAAATTTTTTTTTAGTTGGCAGAGGCCTTTGATCTCACTGCTTTTAATAACAGAGCTTGTTATTAGTGTGATTAACAATTCCACTTGAATTACACTGCCCTGGTGTAACAGGTTAGATATTGCTACCCTTCTGATATATATAAATTATATATTTTATATATATATATATATATATATATATATATATATATATATATATATATATATATTTTACTGAGTCACGAAAGTATTGAACGTGATGAATATATAAATAAAGACAAAATCCACGAAGGATTTGTCTATATTTATGCATATATGTATATATATATATATTTATTTATTTATTTATTTATTTATTTATTATACACACACAAAATTTATTGCATGACAGTCCCATTCTCAGACAAAAGAAACGCACAAACCACAAACGAACACACACACAAAATAAAAATGGAACCTGAGAGAAAAGTGATAGCAGAAACACTTGGAAACCGTGTTTGTGTGTGTGTGTGTGCGTGCGCGCGCGCGCGCGCGTGTGATCGCTTGTCTCGTCCTGACAGGCGATAAAGCAATGGTTTCGGTTCAGCGGAGCCACTGGGCTGCCCGAAATACGTACGTATCTCTGTCAAGCAGAGCGGAAAGCGTGATACTGACAACCCGTGACTCCGGTTTATTCTGTTATATATTTATTCCACATTCGGCGATGATTTATTCCCGTCCTCTCGCGACTGATTCTGCAAAGCTTGAGACTTCGGTTTAGTAGAGAGTTGTTGCGGATCGAACGAGCTGGGAATAGGGTCTTCGGTTTAGGGATTTGTTACGGATCGAACAAGGGGGAATAAGGTCTCTGGACAGTATTGAAGTGACTTAGCTGGTAGATGGATAGATGATACTCTAGTGATCATTAGGAACTAGAAATTAGAGCTGGCTGTTTATCGTACCCGTTTCGTTCCTTTTACTGTACCTCCTTTCATATTCTCTTTCTTCCACCTTACTTTCCTTAACCCTCTTCTAACAACTGATTCGTAGTGGAACTGCTTTGAGGTTTTCCTCCTGTTACACCTTCGGCGTCGGTGACCCTGGTAGTTGTGACGCCAGATAACCCACAATTAATCAATCAATCCTGTTACACCTTTCAAACCTTTTTACTGTCAGTTATCGTTTCAGCGCTGAATGGCCTCGTAGATCGCAGTGCTTGGCCTCCGCCGAAATTCTATCTTCGATTCAATTCAGTAACGAGAGGATGTTAGGCTTTTGAAGTTAGGGGAATATTATTTAACGTTGCATGATAATGAAGCGATTTATAATTATACTATTGAATGATTGACCACGACATTTAATCTCGCGGAGGTGCAAAGCGATATTTAACGCTGCTGAACAATAACGCTACCGGTCAATAACGCTACCGAACAATAACGCGAAACCTGGCGTTGCAAATGAATTAATATTCAAGGGTCCGGAATAGTGAAGCAGAAATGAAAGGCGCGAATGAGACGTCTGTATTTTCACCGTGCAATAAAAAAAAAATGTAAAAAGGAACGAAATTCTGAATCGTTGAGTCGGAACGGGAGAGGGACTCTCTCTCTCTCTCTCTCTCTCTCTCTCTCTCTCTCTCTCTCTCTCTCTCTCTCTCTCTCTCTCCATTTTGGCGTATTCATCCCCATTCCCCAAAATGGGGAACCATATGCACTTATCCTAAGTCATGTTCTTGAAATCATCACATATAACAGCAAAAAAATAAAGAATAATTAGATAAAATAAAGAAAATTTTAAATTCTCAAAATCATCACACGTAATAGCAAAAAATTAAGCAAATAAAAAATTAAATTCTTAAAATCTTCACATATAATAGCAAAAAAAAAATTTTTTTAATCAGATTCTTAAAATCATCACATATAATAGCAAAAAAAAAAAAACGAATAAATTTAAATTCTTAAAATCATCACATATAATAGCAAAAAATAAAATTAAGAAAATAAATAAAATTAAATTCTTAAAATCATCACGTATAATAGCAAAAAGATAAATTAAATAAATAAAACAAATTCTTGAAATCATCACATACAATAACAAAAATAAGAAAATGAAATTCTTAAAATCATCACACATAATAGCAAAAAAATAAATTGAATAAAAAGATAAATTCTGAAAGGTTAAGTGGGAACAGGAGAGAGACGAATTGTCAAGGACATTTATATCTCACAGAGTATGGAGTGTTAGGATCAGGGACACGCACCTCTCATTAGAAATCATTTCGTGTTTACCCACTGCATTTGTAATCAACGACGAGCCACCCCCGGTGTCACGGGACGTGTATGTATACCTTATCGCCTCGCGCCAGGACCGGCGGAACAGGAATGGAACTTGGAACGGAATGGCAGCCATTAGAGTTTGAATAGCGTTATGCCTGTGAGGTGAAAGGATTAAGGCTGGAGTTTTTTTTTGTATGATGAGGTTTCTAGATTATTTTTTGTTTTATGTGGATGGAAGTCACATACATACAAACACAATATATGTACAGTATACATTTATATTATATATGTATATATGTATATATATATGTATAACTGAATCATGAAAATAATGGAACATGATGAATATATAAATATATATATGTATATATATATTTATATACATATATACAAATATATATATATATATATATATATATATATATATATATATATATATATATATATATATATATATATATATATATATATATATATATATATATATATATATATTATATTACATTAACCAACATGTGCACTACAACAAGTAGGCAAATTACCTTCAAAACTACTTACAGCAATATCCGTCTCCATAAGAAAAAATTCGATCCCGCTAATGAATGAAATTAAATGATTTTCACCAATAAATATATATATAAAAAAGCCATTTTACGTAACCCCTGACCTTATTATGGGCGAGATGCAATTTCCATTATAAAAAAAAAAAACTCAACATTGATAGCAAATTGTTATTTTGAAATTGTAATTCAGGTAATCTCCATTAAATGACGCGCTTCTCATTAGCAAAATGGATCAGGGTTTTATTAAAAGGGAGACGGGAAATTCGTGAAAAGAGAGAGAGAGAGAGAGAGAGAGAGAGAGAGAGAGAGTGGTAAATGCGTTTTTGGCTAGAGATTACCTCCTTTGCCTACTTGTTGTAGTACTTGTGGCTAGAAGGCTGCAATTTGGTATGTTTGATGATTGGAGGGTGGATGATCAACATACCAATTTGCAGCCCTCTAGCCTCAGTAGTTTTCAAGATCTAAGGTCGGACAGAATAAGTGTGGACAGGAAAACGTGCGGACGGACGGACATAGCCAACGCAATAGTTTTCTGTTACAGAAAACTCAAAAAGAAAAATGTACCACTTCAGCAAAACCCGATGGAAATTACAAACTCAATCGGAGCCGTCATGAAAATGCTACTATACCATTGGCTGTTCGAACTAAAACATTTCTATTTTTTTTTTTTTTCGTTTCGAACTGCGTCCATTACTTGCCTATAGAGTATTTTGATTTCCGATCATAAATCGTATATGTGTTTTTTTTTCCCTTTCCATTACGTGTCTGTGTTTTGATTTCTGATCGTAAATCATATATATGTATATACTTTTTTATTTGTCTTTTCTGAAAAATTATTCACTTTTTTTTATTTTTACTTTTTTTTGAAAAATCTCATTTGCCAACTATGACAGGGCATCTGCATATATTTTGATTTCTGATCTAAATCTAAATCATATATATATATATATATATATATATACATATATATATATATATATTTATATATACATACATATATATATATATATATATTTATATATACATACATATATATATATATATATATATATATAGTTGGAACCCTGTGATTTCTGGTTGGATCAGCTCAGGAGTCTTTCAAATGACAAGACCAGTTCGATCTGACCAGCAAATCATAAAGAAGTTTAACCCTGTTGGCCTGGTTGGCAATTGTGGTCTTTCATTTATAGGCGACCTGGGTTCGATATATATTTATTTCTGTTATATATGATATATATATATATATATAATATATATATATATATATATATATATATATATAACTTTTTATAACTTTTGTATTTTACCTTTCTTGGAAAATCATTCGTACACGAACTGTCAGCTTGAACCGAAAGTCATTGCCAGCCATATAACAGGCCACAGCTATCTATTTCGGGAATGGACGGATAGATAAATGATTGACGCGACATTCCAAATCGTCAATTCCTAATTAGTTCCAATCAGGGAGGAAGAGAGAGAGAGAGCTTCTGACGGAGTGAAAAGGGCACAAAAATTGAGGTTTTAATTGAAAACGACGCAGTTTTCTCATTATCAAGCTGCTACCTAGCTCGTATGGAACGTCCGACAAGGGAACAATAATCATATACCCGGGTATAAAATGAATGCGTGGGCACTTTGTTGCTTTTCGTCACGTTAATTAGATTTGAGTGGCCGCTGGGAAAGTGGTGGTCCGTGCCATTATAGTTGTGTGGGCTCTTATAGGTGATGATTTTAAGGACGTGATTTGGGATATGATTTTTTAAAATTTGATTTAGGACATGGTTTGGGACATGATTTAGGATATGATTTTTAGGACATGATTTGGGATGTGATTTTAAGGACATGATTTAGTATATGGTCATAAAGACATGATTTAGGACACTATGATTTTAAGACTGACTAGGATATGATTTTAAAGTCATGATTTGGGATATGATTTTAAAGACATGATTTAGGATATGATTTTAAGGACATGATTTGGGATATGATTTTAAGGACATGATTTAGGATGTGATTTTAAAGACATGATTTAGGATATGATTTGGGATACGATTTTAAAGACATGATTTGGGATATGATTTTAAGGACATAATTTAGGATAAGCGCATATGGTCGCTGTGATTATTTTGGGGAATGGGGAGCAATGTATCAGAAAGATGAGTGGGCCAACAGAGAGAGAGAGAGAGAGAGAGAGAGAGAGAGAGAGAGAGAGAGATACATATGTGAAGACCAATTTTAAATCAGAGAACAAGGTATTATTGTCATCTAGGTGAACTCTTAGAATTTCTTCCTGTGTATGTATGTATGTATGTATGTATGTATGTGTATATGTGTGTTGGGACCCCTTCTCTGTAACTGCTTCTGTCCTTACTCCACAGCCTTTGGGATTCCACGCCTGCTTTCAAACAAATTCCCAATATCTTCCTGGGGTGTTCTTCCATCCAAGAATAATATAAATCTTCCTTTCGTGGATTGGGACCCATTATTTTCACGTTACGCCTAAAAACTTCTTCCCTAAAATACTCGGAAGAAGAACGACGCTGGTCAAAGTCGCAAGAAATGAACGATCGCCCCTTTTTCTTGCTGGATGGGTTATCATTGGCTTAACTCGAGCACTGAATCACGTTTCTTAGACTTACAGATTTCTCCGGAGGGATTTGGTCTGAAATGAGGTGAAGATTGGGGAGGAGAGAGAGAGAGAGAGAGAGAGAGAGAGAGAGAGAGAGAGAGAGAAGTTGGAGGTAGGTTCCGTGGACAAGTGAGGATGAAACTGAAAAGAACGGACGACAAGCAGAGAGAGAGTTTGTAGTAGAGATTTGCATATTTAGTAATCTCTCTCTCTCTCTCTCTCTCTCTCTCTCTCTCTCTCTCTCTCTCTCTCTCTCCGTGGTACTCGTCGAGGCAACGTTTCTGACAAATCTGAATATTTTCTGAAGTCCTTTTTGACAGGGGGTACCTTCTATTTTTTTTTCATTTTTTGTCAAGGGATACCTTCTATTTTTTAATTTTTATTTTTTTTGCCAAGGGGTACCTTCTATTTTTGCAAGGAAGGTACCTTCTATTTTTTTTTTTGCTAAGGAATTACCGTCTATTTTTCTAGAAATTTACCTTCTATTTTTTTTTTTGCCAATTTACTTTCTAAATTTTTTTGCCAAGAATACCTTCTATTTTTTTGCCAAGGGGTACCTTCAATTTTTTTTGCCAAGGGCATCTTCTATTTTTTTTTTTTTGCCAAGGGGTACCTTCTATTTTTTTGCTAAGGGGTACCTTCTATATTTTTTTTTTGGCCAAGGGATACCTTCTATTTTTTTTTTGCCAAGGGGTACCGTCAATTTTTTTTTGTCAAGGGGTACCTTCTATATTTTTGTATAATTTTTTACTTTTATTTTACCCAGAGAGTTTCCCAATATTTCACTATATTGCCTTCTACTTTTTAACCTTCGTATCCCAGATTGTTAAAAAATAAATCGCATCTTTTTGTTTACTGTTCTCTCTCTCTCTCTCTCTCTCTCTCTCTCTCTCTCTCTCTCTCTCTCTCTCTCTCTCTCTCTCTCCAACCCCCTTGTCTTTTTTCTCTCTTCCATATGCGTAGAGTAAACACGTGCAGTATTTTTTTTTCTTTTTTAGCTTTCCTGTATTGCTTCGTTACAATTCAATTTTTCAAAGAGGCACCGTCGGTTCTTTTTCGATTTTTATCCACGACATTTTCTTTGTATTTTATTGCGTCCTTCTTTCCACTTATTATATTTCACAGTGTAGTTTCTAAGACATTAATATATTCAATATCTTTTTGGTAAACAGGTATTGGCGTCATGTGTAATACATGTGCAAGTTCCTCTCCGATACAGATTTTTTTATATCATTTTATGTCCTTTCATTGTAAACAGACCTGGTATCATAAAAAAATGAATAACTAATTTTTCTCACTTTTGTTTCATTCGTAACAGAAGTTTTAACTCTTTGTAAGCAGCCCGATATAAAAAAAGAATAAATAATTTTTTTCATATTATTTTAGGAGTTACAGAAGTTTTTCCTAAATCTCTCCAACTCAAGCCATTTTTATTTCAGTGATCTAAGTTTAGTAAGCGCACTTCTTGTCAAAGTTTTCAATAGTTATTACGCAAAATGGTTTCTTGATAATAAAATGCAAATCTTTGCTCGGTTAACAAAACAGACATGACTGCCTAACAGAGAGAGAGAGAGAGAGAGAGAGAGAGAGAGAGAGAGAGAGCGAGAGAGGTGGCGCTAAATGAAATGCTTCTTATTTTCCAACTGTCCAATTGCACACAGGCGTGTAAGCCCATCTCAGCAATTCATTAAGAGAGAGAGAGAGAGAGAGAGAATGGAAATAATCGCAATATCTAATAAATTTTCATGGCTTTAGAAAATGAGAAATTTATGTACAAAGAGAATGCCATAATTGGAAATATCTAATAAACTGGCTTCCTCTCTTGCATGTGTGACAAAGAGAGAGAGAGAGAGAGAGAGAGAGAGAGAGAGACTGTCAATGGCGGGGAGAGAAAACAGATAAAAAAAACTGCTCCGGTCTGATTGAAAACAAGATTACATGGAAAACCTTTGAGGGATTTACGGAAAGCGAATTTAAAGGCGAGAAACGATTTCATGGTTATACTGAAACTAAAACGCCTTTGTCACGTTGTTAACCTCTCATAAACGAATGTACCAAAAAAAAAAAGTTGATGGAAAAGCCTCTGATACGATTGCAGTGGTTTTTCACTCAGTTTTTCATATTTTTCTTTGGGAATATTTCCCAGTAGGGAGTCCCCGGGTTACGGCGGTCTCGACATACGTCAGTCAAACCTGACGCTAAGAATTCTTCATTTATTTTTAAATCATTTTTTTAATGTTAAGTACTGTAATTATAGCCAATTATCACTTTTGTCATGGGTGTTCTGTTTTCTAGTTGGGTGTGGCCTCGTATTCAGCATTATATATTCAAGTTCACTTGTGTGCCATGATGCTTTGCAAAACATTTGTAATATGAAAGTATTTTTTTTTCGCGTGTAGCTTGAAAAATCTATGGAAGTGAGCAGGTTTTTTTAGCTGCTTTACATTCATATGCACCTAAGAGTAAATGCCATATGTTCTCATAACAGGTGTGTATGTATATAAGTATAATTTTATATATATATATATATATATATATATATATATATATATATATATATATATATATATATATATATATATATATATATGTGTGTACATATATGTATGTATGTATGCATGTATATATGCATGTATGTATGTATTATTCTTTATATACACACACGTTATGAGAAAATATGTATATATACACTTAATTTAATGATATAGATGTCTTCAAAAGCGTTTTCTTTCAGTTTTTTCAAGCAATAATTATAGGATGAGGCTGCTAGCCCCACGTCCATCGCACTGGTTGCACACACAAACACACACAAACTGAGGCATCACCCGGGAATCGAATCTAGCATTGTGTGTGTGTGTATGTGTATGTCTGTATGTTTTTAGTACACTCTTTTGTTGAAAAGACAAAATAAGGAAAGTAAATTGATATACAGGATTAAGGTAAGGCTTTTTTTTTTATAAAAAAATTTTTTCAACATTATTTTTATTTCCGTTCTTTTACGTTTCTTGTTTTTGTCCTTTCCCAAGAACCGCGTTGTGTTTGTCCTTTCGCAGTTTTCTCTTTTGCGGATGGTTTTTGAAACCGCAAATCCTTTGTTTTTTTATTTCCTGGACTCTGTGTGTGTGTGTATGTTTGCGCGTGTGTCTGTGTGTGCGTCTGTCTCGCCTGTGCGTTTGTATTGCTTCGGCGTTTCGTGTTTTCTCTTATTCCCTTTTATCTTCGAGTCGTCTTTTTCCCCATTTTGTTTTCTTGATTTTGTGTCTTTTTTTGTATTGTGGGACCAGGTTTTTGTGGGTATTTTTCTCTAGCTGTTAAATATATATATATATATATATATATATATATATATATATATACTATATATATATATATATATATATATACTCTATATATATATATATAATGTTTAGTGTTCGTAGATTCAGTGAAAGGTATTTGAGAATATTCGTTCAACATTAGTTTAAAATTGCTATTTTCTTCACCTTACTGGAAGAAGGTGATATCAGCCCACAATTTCAGACTCACACACACACACACACACCCCCAAATTATGCAGAGACGACGCTCCATCATATCTCCTGTAGATCATAAAACGAGAAAGAATATTGTCACGTTCACCGGAACATTAAATTATTTCTGTCATTTTCCACCCCGCGCCAATTCCAACAATAATTTTTGAACCTTAATCAAATTACTTTTCAAATAATTCTCCCTGGCTGGCTTTAATGCAATTGAAAATGCTTTCAAAATGCTTGTTACAAAGCGGGGGAACTTTTATGTCTGTATTAATAGTCAGAGGAAAAATTAAAGCGCGCTGCTCGCGACTGTTGGGATTTATTTGCGGAGACATTAATTTCGCGTTTTAATGTAAATATATTTATGGTACATATTAGTACGATCTACATACATCTGTGTACAGTTTTGAAATAACTTTAAGGGCAACTATTGGCAATTTTCCTTGGATTATTGTTTGATTGTTTCATAAATTATATCAAAACTTTGCAAAAATATTAGTAACAGTACAATCTGCCACATTTTTATATCACATATATCAAACATACACTTCAGCCAACCTCGCTTTCTCTTCTTTCTGGATGTTTTCAGTCCTTCGGTTACTATACCTCTTCCACAGTCTCGCTTAGCTCTTTCTTCCCAGTCGTTCCACATGACCAAACCATCTCAGAACATTCTGGTACTGCTACGATAACAATAAGATCAGTTGATCGTTAAAAGCGAAGACACTGTGGATCTTAAAACATTCCAAGTTGCCGGCAGTGCACCTCATGCGGTGCAGTGTAGGCATTACTTAAGGTTCTTTGCAGCGTGCCTTCGGCCCGTAGCTGTAACCCCTTTCGTTCCTTTTACTGTACCTCCTTTCATATTATCTTTCTTCCATCTTACTTTCCACCCTCTCCTAACAATTGATTCAAACTGCAACTGCGAGATTTTCCTCATGCTACATTCAGCGCTGAATGACCTCATAAGTCCCAGTGCTTGTCCATCGGCTTAAATTCTATAATCACTTCAGTTCGATAAAAGAGATAGGGACCTGTGCGATAAACTTGGGGGGACGCGTGACGTCACGCGGAATGAGGAGAGACACACCCACCTCCCGTTACGCCTCTCCCCTCGTAACTGGTAGATGATCTTTGCTGATAGCGCGTTCATCTCCGACACACCCGCTTTCATTTTTTCTAATTTCCAGTTGTTTGTTCACCGTCTCGCTAACGCTTAAAAAAAAGCCGCTGCTGTGAGCGACAATAAAGCCTTTGATTGCACTCGGAGTCATGTTGCTTATTATCAGCGCAATACGCAGCGTAGCGAACATTGATGACATTGCTAACAGTTTGTCTGTTGATGTAAACAGTAATACTGTGTGTTTGCTTATCAGAATTGCTAAGATGGTTTTAATAAAAAGATTGCCCATAGTTTTAGCACTGTTTAATAAAAAGATTGCCCATATTTTTAGCATTGTTTGATAAAAAGATTGCTCATGTTTTTGTTATTGTTTAATAATAAGATTGGCCATAGAATGTTTAATACCAGATTGCCCACATTGCTTATAAAATTTGCTGAGATGATTTTGATAATAAGATTGCTCACAGTTTTAGTACGGTTTAATGGTAAGGTTGCTCATATTTCCATGGTAGTTTTAATTATATATATATATATATACAGTATATATATATATATATATATATATATATATATATATATATATATATATATATATAAATATAAATTTCTGACTCACATCAGGATTGAACCGGGTCTTTCAATTGATCCTGATGTGAGTCAGAAATTTATTTCTGTCCCACACGTGTTTGTGTGTTGATTATTTCTATATATTATATATATATATATATATATATATATATATATATATATATATATATATATATATATATATATATGTGTGTGTGTGTGTGTGTGTGTGTGTGTGTGTGTGTGTGTGTGTGTGTGGTCGAGGTCTTCGTCAACTTTACGGACGTTTGATGGAAGACTGAGCAAAATAGTCCTTAGAAGTCATCTTAATTATTTTAATATATCCTCTACAATGACTGTTCGGTAATACGACCGTAAGACCTTGCCAGCATCGTATTATCAAGGGCGCACTCTGCCGCAGTCCATTAAGGCGATAGATATGCTTATGAACGCCTCGGCTCTCAGGTGGTTAATTCGAGGAGATCGACAGGTCTTTGGAGACACCAGCCATTAATCACTTCTAAGAGGGAGAGAGCAAGTGTTGTCTGGTGCGACGAAGCCGTGGTATCATTACTGTAAAAATTTTTTTTTTTTTATTTTAATTTTTTTTGTGGGGGGGGGCTTTGTTTATACATATGTTTGGGTATTGTTAAATACGTGTGGTTGCGTTAGCTTGTAATTAGGATATATTGTTATTTATATAATCAGGGTTATTTGAAAACTGGATAAGTTTCGGTGGTTGCGTCAGCTTGTATTTAGTATATCTTATTATTTATATAATCAAGGTTATTTCAAGGCTTTGGGTAAGTTTTTGCCTCATTTGAGATTTCATACTGACTGTTCTGCTACTCTGTCTTTGAAAATGATGGCCTGGAGAAGATAAATGATAATTATCGATATAACATATTGTTCCTAATTCGTTGAGTGAGTGATGTATAGCATCGTGAATCCACATTCAGTGTAAATGAATTTTGGTGTGGATTATATATATAAAAATGGCGACAGCCTCCGTTTTTGAAATATTGGAAAGTAAGAGCGACTTCTGCCCTCAAATGGAAGACTGTAGTATCTGCAAAAATACAAAACTGAGAAAAATGGTAGATACTGCAATTTTCCCTTGCCTTACTACTGATTTTGCCCATACTGCAAATGGAACCCCTTAAATAAAGCATTGACGAATCATTCTGAAACTGCAGTAACTTGTGTATTAGTGTTTCACGAGCCCAATAGGTGGCATATCTCAATTCCGAAAATTTTACAGATGCGGCAGTTTTCCCTTGCCTTACTACTGATTTTGCATATACTGCAAATGGAACCACTTAAATAAAGCATTGACGAATCATTCTGAAACCGCAGTAACTTGTGTATTAGTGTTTCACGAGCCAATAGGTGGCATATATCAATATCGAAAATTTTGCAGATACTGCAGTTATCCATTTGAGGGCAGTGTTAGCGTCAGTGAATTTCTTCTAGTATGGAATAATAAACCGATCTATTTAATCATTAATTATTAAATCGTTAGGTCCTACAGCAGGAAGGGAAAATATGTGATATATGAAGCTGTAGGCAAATAGGTGGACCATATATTTTCCAGACAGCTTGTCTTGTCTTTTTTAGGTGATTTTGACCGCTGCCGTGGTCGGAAAACCACTTTTTCGCACGTCTCTTGTCCTGTATCTAACAATTACGCGCGACCGCAGTGGGAAATCTTGGCTTTTGGGTGGAGGGAACAAAAAGCGAGTTAATTTCGCCGACGGGATTGGTCAGCAACAGCTAAAACACAAGAAAAAGCAGCACCTCGTGCGGTGCACTGTAGGCATTACTTGGGGTTCTTTGCAGAAGTCTGATCTGACAGAGAATGTTTAAGGTCCAGAGTGAAGTAAAGGGAAATTATCCAAATGTGACATTTCTTGACCTAACCTACTGTAGCTTAAGGTGCTAGGTCATACCATAGCAGCTGGTGCTTTATACCAACGGACCCGTCCAACCTAACCTGATCTATAGCTCTGTAAGTCATACAGGTATGCATCCTGTATAAGATAACTCAGATTGCTTTATGCAGTGGCTCGAGAAATAACAGGTTTATCTTATCGCATCTTAGAGAATAAGTAATAATACAGTATTAGTTCTGATTTAGGGGTGAGATAGACGAAGTCCTGCCATTTACCGTGTTTTCAAGTATTATTATTATTATTATTATTATTATTATTATTATTATTATTATTATTATTATTATTATTATTATTATTATTATTCTGAAGATGAACCCTATTCATATGGAACAAGCCCACCAAAGGGGCCATTGACTTGAAATTTGAGCTTTCAAAGAATATGGTGTTTATTAGAAAGTAAGAGAAGGTAATAGGAAACACAGAATTATTATTATTATTATTATTATTATTATTATTATTATTATTATTATTATTATTATTATTATTATTATTATTATTATTATTATTATTATTATTATTATTATTATTCTGAAGGTGAACCCTATTCATATTGAACAAGCCCACCAAAGGGGCCACTGACTTAATATTCAAGCTTCCAAATAATATGATAGTGTTCATTTGAAAGAACTAACATAAGGCAATCGGAAGTACAAAAAGAAGATATCACTCCTTAGAAAAGAAAAAATACCTGAAAATATTAATAAACAAATAGATAATGTAACCGTAAAATCTTCACCTAATTATCCGGTAACTGTATGGGCGTTGCCTCACCACCGATCACGGATCTAGCAAAAAGATAATTTGTATTTTACGACATCATTCTGTAACTGAACTTCTCGTGCATCGCACGATATCGGTCATTGACCTCTGTAGTTGCATAGTGGTTGGTGTCGTGGCATGCCGCTCGGATGTCGCGGGGGGTTCGCGTCTACCCCGGGGCGATGA
>NC_089771.1:33842883-33855383 GCF_040412425.1 Macrobrachium rosenbergii
TTGTAATGATTTGTGTATTTATTTCTTCTCAGGGTTTCCTGACATTTATAACTAAACAAAAATTTGTCTTTGTAAAGACATTATTATTATTATTATTATTATTATTATTATTATTATTATTATTATTATTATTATTATTATTGTTATTATTATTATTATTATTTAAACAGGGCTTTAAACGTTTTATTTATTTGTTTATTTGTTTCTTCTTTGAAATAAAATCATCTATAATTTTTATTTATATTTTGTCTTACTCAATAGTAATAAAGATAATATTTATTATTATTATTATTATAATTATTATTATTATTATTATTATTATTATTATAATTATTATTATTATTATCATTATTCAGAAGATGAAACCTATTCATATGGAACAAGCCCACCAAAGGGCCACTGACTGAACTTCATATTATTATTATTATTATTATTATTATTATTATTATTATTATTATTATTATTATTATTATTATTATTATTATTATTATTATTATATTATTACTAGAAGCTTATTTACCTTCCCAAAATTTCCGTTCCTTAAAAAAAAAAAAAAAAAAAAGTTTTCCTCCCTTCAAGAAAGAGTCTTTCCTTTGATAACGAACGCCTCCGGATATTTTCCACGGCGACAAACTTTCGCGAATTTAGGCGGAAGTTTAATAGCTTATTATTTTATCTTGTAGCAGCAGACTTCCAGAGAATTAAAAGTAATTTGGAAAATCTCCAAAATTACGAGGCTGTTCGGTACGGCCGGGAGATTAAGGGATGCGAGCTGGCAGGGTTTTCAAACCAGCCAAGGTATAGTTTTTCATTTTTGCTCCGCAGGAATCTCTCTCTCTCTCTCTCTCTCTCTCTCTCTCTCTCTCTCTCTCTCTCTCTCTCTCTCTCTCTCTCTCTCTCTCTTTCTTATCCTGTAACCCTCCTTAAAATTGTATTGTGATTTGCATGTTATGTCGTTGAAATTCTCTCTCTCTCTCTCTCTCTCTCTCTCTCTCTCTCTCTCTCTCTCTCTCTCTCTCTCTCTCTCTCTCTCTCAAATTGATTGGAAGATTCTATTCCCTTTCTTCTCGAAAATTCGATTCTTTACGCATGTTCTCTCTCTCTCTCTCTCTCTCTCTCTCTTTCACATTTTGAGATAATTTTCTTACTATAAACCATTCAGCTTTGTTCATGCAACTGTTTGTCTCCGTTTTCTGTGAGTTAATAAACCATGTACTGAAGTCCAAATTTGAGCATAAATTTTGATAAATATGTTAGCCTTATCAGTTCAGCAGTAAACATTTATTTATTCCAAAAATCTCATTCTTGTTTTTAAAATTTGTGTTTTTGTTTATTTATTTCATTCCTTTTTAGTGTTCTTTAAAAGAAAACTACTGAGATGGCTTTCTCTGTCCCTTCGCACTTTTTTCTGTCCGCCTCAGATCTTAAAAACTACTGAGGCTAGAGGGCTGCAAATTGGTATGTTGATCATCCACCCTTCAATCATCAAACATACCAAATTGCAGCCCTCTAGCATTGGTAGTTTTTATTTTATTTAAGGTTAAATTTAGCCATAATCGTGCTTCTGGCAACGCTATAGAACAGGCCACCACTGGGCGGTGTTCTTAAAGTTTCATGGGCTGCGGCCCATACCGATACCACCGAAAGATAGATCTATTTTCGGTGGCTTTGATTATACGCTGTAGCGGCTGTACGGAAAACTCGATTGCGTCGAAGAAACTTCTACGAATTTTTTACTTTTATTTTTTTTAAATTTCACTACTTCACCCAAATACCATCTATTGCTTCCTTTTCCGTTCAAACGATGACTGCAACTTTAAAAAAAAAAAAAAAAAACCATTCCATTTTTATTCTGTTGTTCCTCTTCCCTCTTTCTACTTTTATTTTTTTTCCGAGTTTCTCTATATACATTTCCTTGGTCCGCATTCATTTTTATTCCGCCGGTTTCCGGAACAGGGCATGTCCGGAATATTAGCCACATTTTTGGTGTCCTCTGAATTTTTCCTTTTCGTTTGTTTTGGTGTTCTGCAAAAGTCCAGTTTCAGAGATGTCTGTAACTAAATAAAAAAGTCGTTCATTTACGTTTGCTTAAGTAGAAGTCCTTTTTCTTCATTCGCGCAACCGTGACTCATCAGAGGTATGTTCTATAGCAGTGGTTCTCAACCTGGTGGAGGGTGGGGTCAGTAATTTCCAAGGGGGGCGCAAGCCCTAGGAAATTGAAAATTCTCTTAATTATATCCGTTATTCTCTTAACAAGAGTCGCTAAGAAGCAGGGTCAAGATCTCACTAATGCATTCCCAAAAGAATAAAAACACCCCTTCTCTCTCTCTCTCTCTCTCTCTCTCTCTCTCTCTCTCTCTCTCTCTCTCTCTCTCTCTCTCTCTCTCTTTATTTTCCTTTAAATCAGGGAGGGAATTTTACTCCCAGAAGCAAGGGGGAGGGGGGCGTGGAGGGAAGGTCCAGCTCTCCTTACCTTACAGACCTTACAGAGGGGGCGTGGTAATAAAAAGGTTAAGAACCCGCGTTCTGTATCTACTTCACTTCTTATCCTTCTTTTAACTCTCTCTCTCTTCTTTATTTTTTCTGTCTCTCCCCTCACATTCCTTCACCTTTTACCCGTATTTAAATTATTTCACCTCTCCTCTTTCTAGTTTTCCGACCTTTCCCTTTCAATGGATATTTCAATCCTACCCTTTTTTCTTTTAGTAATTTTTTGTTTTTATTTTTTTTCATTTTTAGCCTGAACTCGACAAGAACACGAAGATGTCTTCATGCAGAATCATTCAAGCACTTTAAAATAAATTTTGTAATATATATATATATATATATATATATATATATATATATATATATATATATATATATATATATATATATATATATAATGTGTGTGTGTGTGTGGACGTGATTGTGTAATGACGAATAACTGCATATCCGTTCATTTGCCTAATGTTATTGAATATTCTAATAATTTCCTCTCTTTTTTATTGCAGGTGAATGGCCCAGAACACTGAAAATAAGAGTCGCCATTCCAAACGAAACAATTACCGTCATGAAGTTTGATTTAACTTAGTGTTAGTGATAAATGACATTCGAATATTCGATACCGCCCTAATCACCTGATGCTGCGGAAGTCCAGATCCAGGTAAGATACCTGTATTTCAATTTGTTCCAGTTGAAAAATACTTAGGTTTGTTAATATCCTAACTTCAGGATGTTGAAGACTTAGGAATCAGTGATTCTCAAACTGGGCGCCGTGGCACCATTTTGGGGTGCCACAGACAGTGCCTAGGGGTGCTGGAAGATTGTCATGAATTTTGTCTTGGCTAGAGAATCTCAATGAAGATTTTAATGCCCTTTTGTCTTTAACTCTTTTATGCATTATCTGAATCTTGAGTTTATTTCCTTCCATTGTGTTATCCACTTATCCTTCTAAACAAAAAAGGAGAGAATTAAAGTAGGAGACCTTGCAGGTTAAATAAATGAGAGAGAGAGAGAGAGAGAGAGAGAGAGAGAGAGAGTTAAAACATCCGAACATTTTAACTAGTGGAATAGCAGAGAGTTGTCCTGATAAATACACTAAAGAGTAAGAGGAGAGAGAGAGAGAGAGAGAGAGAGAGAGAGAGAGAGAGAGAGAGAGAGAGAGAGAAGTTCTCTCCAGTCGTTATCTCACGAAATTTGCATATAACCACATTTATACTTCATAATCAGAAAGCAGCATACAAATTTCTCTCTCTCTCTCTCCTCCTACTCTTTAGGGTATTTGTCAGGACAACTCTCTGCCATTCCACTACTTAAAATGTTTGGATGTTTTAACTCTCTCTCTCTCTCTCTCTCTCTCTCTCTCTCTCTCTCTCTCTCTCTCTCTCTACACTTCACTTCACTACACTACACTTTAAATTAAATTAAATCTACACGTGTATCGAAGCACCTCTCCTTCCTTAGATCCACTACACACACATACACAGTCCCACCATGGCAACCTTCCATTGCCCTCCCCCGTCCTATTCCTCCTTGGCACACCTCCCCCGAACATGCGAGCACAAGCATTCTAAATTATGCACGAGTTAGCTGCCACTATCCTAATAAGCACTTGGTTGTGGGGGAAATAGAGTTGGGTGGAGAGGTTAGCAAAAGGAGGTGCATGCCGGTGACAGATGGAAAGGCACAAAGAGAGAGAGAGAGAGAGAGAGAGAGAGAGAGAGAGAGCAGTCTCTGAAGGGGGCCTTAAATTTTGAGGGGAATGTGTTGGAATGATTTGGAGCTGTGGGGGAGTATAATTATTATTGTGTATTATTATGTATTGTGTAGTTGGTGTAAGGTGTATATATGTGTGTATATATACATAATAAATGTATAAATATATGTATATATACTTTATATATATACACATTTACATACATATACATATATAATGTGTATATATATGTGTATATATGTATATAAACATATATATATATATATATATATATATGTGTGTGTGTGTGTGTGTGTGTGTGTGTGTATATAAACACACACACATACAAACACATACCAGAGACAAACATGAAGTTAATTCTTTCGTATACATATACATATATATATATATTTAAATGTATATCATAGATAAATACGGATATTAACTATTTAAAAGCAACAGATTGCATTATAATATAAAAACAAAGACCTTTGAGAGAGAGAGAGAGAGAGAGAGAGAGAGAGAGAGAGAGAGAGAGAATATAAACATAAATTATGATCTTACAATTATCAGTAAAAAAAAAGTAAGCACCACAATTATCAAACATACCTAGAGGCAGAAGAATGAGAGAGAGAGAGAGAGAGAGAGAGAGAGATTAATGAATCTCCCCCCAACGGCCGGGTGGGATTTCAAAGGTGTTTACCTTGTGAAATCTGATAGCGGCTTGTTTAATCATTTTTCCTGTCATTATGGGTTCAGGAATGCCTGTCAAGGATTGCTCCCGCCATGTGGATACACGTTATTGATTTATAAGTTAGTCTCTGGTTGGCGTTGTTGTTTTTTTGTTTGTTTGTTTTCGATAAAGAATAAATAATGAGCCTTTGTGTGGCCGCCTGTTCGCACTTTTTCTGTTTGCACTTTTTCTGTCCGCACTTTTTTTGTCCGCACTTTTTCCTGTCCGCACGTTTTTCTGTCCGTTCTATTTTCTGTCCGCACTTTTTCTGTACGCTCTTTTTTCTGTCCGCACTTTCTGTCCGCACTTTTTCTGTCCGCACTTTTTTTGTCCGCACTATTTTCTGTCCGCACTGTTTTCTGTCCTCACTTTTTCCTGTCCGCATTTTTTCTGTCCGCACTTTTTCTGTCCGTACTCAGACCTTAAAAACTGCTGAGGCTAGACGGCTGCAGATTGGTATGTTGATCATCCACCCTCCAATCATCACCAAATTGCAGCCCTCTAGCCTCAGTAGTTTTTATTTTATTAAGGTTAAAGTTAGCCATAAACGTGCATCTAGCAACGATATAGGATAGGCCACTACCGAGTCGTTGTTAAAGTTTCATGGTCCGCGGCGCATACAGCATTATACAGACACCACCGGAAGATAGATCTATTTTTGGTGGCCTTGTTTATACGATGTACAGAAAACTCGATTGCGCCTGAAGAAACTGGGCTGCATTGTTTACCAGTTTTGACTAATGAATAATTATGCTGGATTCCCCCTCTCTCTCTCTCTCTCTCTCTCTCTCTCTCTCTTCCCTCTCTCTCTCTCTCTCTCTCTCTCTCTCTCTCTCTCTCTCTCTCTCTCTCCAGCTGACAAGAGGTCCTTCACTATAAGTCTGAAGTGTAGACTTGCTAGCACTACCTGTATGGTATTGCTCTCTCTCTCTCTCTCTCTCTCTCTCTCTCTCTCTCTCTCTCTCTCTCTCTCTCTCTCTCTCTCTCGTCCTAATTCAAGACTGCTCTTTCGTGTTTACAATTACAGCTATTTTCTTTTTCTTGAAAGAGTCCAAAAAAAATTTTCCCCCATTTTTTTATATATGGAATTTTCTTCTGCATCATTTTTTTGCTATTTTTTTTTAATAATTTTGATTTTCATTCCGTTCCTTTTAATTACTCAGCTTTTAGTTTTCTGTAAAAGAAAACTGTTGCGCCGGCTTTGTCTGTCCGTCCGCGCTTTTTCTGTCCGCCCTCAGATCTTAAACACTACTGAGGAGGCTGTAGGGCTGCAAATTGGTTTGATGATTGGAGGGTGGATGACCAACGTACCAATTTGCAGCCCTCTAGCCTCGGTAGTTTTCAAGATCTGAGGGCGGACGGAACAAAGTGCGGACGGGCAGACAAAGCCGGCACAATAGTTTTCTTTTACAGAAAACTGAAAAGGGAAAGATTTATTAACAAACAAAAGAAGAAGAAGTAAGATTTTTTTGTGGCGTAATTTGGAGGAGACTGGAGAAGCCTCTTGACGAACTCTTCAGTCTTGGGCGTACAAGTGTAAGGGAGAAGTACCCCACAAGAGAGAGAGAGAGAGAGAGAGAGAGAGAGAGAGAGAGAGAGAGGTGCTGGAAGGCGGTTCCGTAGTAAATGCTTTTTAATTATTTCTTTTTTTTTTTTTTTTCTGAGGGGGAACTATAGCCGAATTATGACATTTGAGAGAGAGAGAGAGAGAGAGAGAGAGAGAGAGAGAGAGAGAGCTTTGAAGGCGGCTCTTTAGTGAATGTCATTTAAGCATTTTTAATTTTTTTTTCCTGAGGGGGGGAATTTTAGCCGAATTATGACATTTCAGTGAGAGAGAGAGAGAGAGAGAGAGAGAGAGAGAGAGAGAGAGACCAGTACTCACTGAACTCTTAAAGAGAATATAGGTTTATCGTCATTACAGAGAGAGTGAGAGAGAAAGGCAGAGAATGAGAAGTATACAAATTTAGTTATAATGAGAGAGAGAGAGAGAGAGAGAGAGAGAGAGAGAGAGAGAGCTACCAACTAAGCATTGGTATCTAAGAGAGAATATAATTTCACCTATTTCTGAAAGAGATAGATATAGAAGTTACAAATTGATTATGAATATTTTGAGAGAGAGAGAGAGAGAGAGAGAGAGAGAGAGAGAGAGAGAGACTCAGCGCTCGATAACTCGGCGACCACATAATGACGCCCAGGGGAAGCTGTAAAGGAGACTCGGAGAGGACCGATTATCAGAGAGGAATTAGGGACCAGAAATTGGTGTTGGAGAGGTGAGCAAATATCAAGAAAACTTTCAAAAAATAATCATTGAAAAGTTCCATAAATGTAGAAGGGAAACGTTTTCAGTTTATCCCTAATGTTGACCAAAAATAGTAATTGAAAATTTCGATAATTCTAAAAGGGAAAAAGTTTTCAATTTATCCAGTATAATGAACAAAAATAATCATTGAAAAATTCAATAAATCTAAAAGGGAAAAAGTTTCAATGTATCCTTGATATTGACCAAAAATAATCTTTGAAAATTTCAATAAATCTAGAAGGGAAAACGTTTTAAATTTATCCCTCAAAATGACCAAAAATAGTCACTGAAAATTTCTATAAATCTAAAAGGGAAAAAGTTTTAATTTTATCCCTAATATCAACCAAAAATAATCACTGAAAAATTCAATAAATGTAGAAGAGAGAACATTTTCATTTTATCCCTAACATTGACCAAAATCAATCATTAAAAATTTCAATAAATGTAGAAAATCTAGAAATAATTCCCAGGTATTTGGTCAATATCTTCGTCTGGTCTGTTGAGAATGTAAAAGAAAAAAAAAATCGTGTAGCACTCTGAAGTACTTTTAGGATGAGAGCTCTTCTTGGCGAGCTCTTCTTTCTTTGTTAATTAGAGGTTGGTTGGGAAAGTTAGAGAGGAGGAGAGAGAGAGAGAGAGAGAGAGAGAGAGAGATTATTAAATATCATATTGTTGAAATTTTGGGAGAGAGAAAAAAGATTGAAAATACCCCTCATACTAATGTTTTTATCTTTTGATTGAGACGTAATTAAATGTTTTGTGTGTGTGTGTGTGTGTGTGAGAGAGAGAGAGAGAGAGAGAGAGAGAGAGAGAGAGAGAGAGAGAGAGAATAATAATTTTGAAGGTTAAAGAGAGGAAAAGAATGAGACAGATAATTAAATGTTTTGATATATCATCCTTAATGAGAGAGAGAGAGAGAGAGAGAGAGAGAGAGAATTGTTGAAGATTAAGAGACAAAAAGAATGAGATTATACCATCATATTAATGACTGTCTTTTGAGTGAGAAATAATTCAATGTTTCGATTCATCATCCCGAGAGAGAGAGAGAGAGAGAGATTTAGAGAGAGAGAGAGAGATTCCAGTGCTAAAAAAAGAAAAAGGAAATTGATAAAGCAGTTACGCAAGTGTTTCCAATCGACAAGGCGTGTCGCCAAAAACACAAATGCTTCTATTCATTTCTCTCCGCGTCGTTCCTTTTCATAAGGATTATAGTCAGTCGCCAACAACGTTCGCTCGCACGCGCTTGCGAGGTTGGGGGGATTCCCTTCGCACCTGCATCTACCAGTCTTTATGACGCACCCCTTTTTTTTTTTTTTTTTTTTACTCGTCCCACACCTGAATCTCATGCCACACCTGGGGTGCGTCACCCCCAACGCCCCCCGCCCCAAGCCCCCCTTACCAAATCTCGAACGAGGCGTCACACCTGAGACACACCCGAATTTTTCCCCAAATTCCTCATTCTCCTATTCATCATCACAGCCTTCCTAGCCCTTAGGGGGTAGCCTCCAACCCTCTCTCTCTCTCTCTCTCTCTCTCTCTCTCTCTCTCTCTCAGTTCTGGAAGTGGACGATAACAATTTTATGAGAACAAGTGCGCGAAGATATACTTTGCAAACATACATCACTAGGATTTCCTCTCTCTCTCTCTCTCTCTCTCTCTCTCTCTCTCTCTCTCTCTCTCTCTCTCTCTCTCTCTCTCTCAGTTCTGGAAAGGACAATAACAATTTTATGAGAACAAGTGACGGGAAAATACACTGCACACGTGCACCACTGGGATTCTCTCTCTCTCTCTCTCTCTCTCTCTCTCTCTCTCTCTCTCTCTCTCTCTCTCTCTCTCTCAGTTCTGGAAAAGAACAATAAAATTTTTTGAGAACAAATGCCGTGAAGATATAATTTGCAAACACTCGCCACTAAGGTATCTCTCTCTCTCTCTCTCTCTCTCTCTCTCTCTCTCTCTCTCTCTCTCTCTCTCTCTCTCAGTTCTGGAAAAGAACAATAAAATTTTTGAGAACTCGTGAAGATATAATTTGCAAACACTCGCCACTAAGACCCTCTCTCTCTCTCTCTCTCTCTCTCTCTCTCTCTCTCTCTCTCTCTCTCTCTCTCTCTCATTGCTGATGAGACCCTCCGAAAAATCATAACTCACCCCATAATGAGCGGCAGAATTGAGAAGGGCCCAGGTGCCTGAATGTCTGCCAGTGGTAGGTGACGACGACGGCTCAAGGGAAATCCCCGAAGAATTCTGAATAGACTGATTGATTTCGCCGGCGTTGTGGCGTCACTGGCGACAAAGGATCGATCTGGTGATTTGAGTTTTTCGCGTAGCAGACGGTTTTCCTCTATCTCAGATTCAAAGGAGGTGGTAATCCCCACCTGATATTTTTACCTGCCGCCGAGCTCATTCTATTGAAGAGTGAGTCATCTCGTCACAGAAAAGATTATTGTACTCTGTTATATATTATGATGTTTCGACTTCAGTGTTAGGTGGAGCGTGAAATTGATTAATCCCCTTGTTCAGCTGGCGTCGTAATGTTGAAAGCGTATGAGAAAGATTGAACATATACAAAAATGAAAACAGAAGGGTATATGTGTAGAACAGTAGAATTTTGGGACACAGGTGGACGAAAGCGTATTAAATAAGCCCTTTTATAAGGCAATTGGCCCTTTTATAAGGTTGTATTGCAATGGCATATCATGTTTGAGTTAATACATACACACACATATATATATAGATTTATATATATACATTATATAAGAATTTTATCACATCACCTTGGTGGCCGTGTCGTTTAAGGCGTCACTGTAGTCCTGAGTTCTTGTTCTTCCGTGGTTCGAGCCCACGAGACGACGAACTCATTATCAACTAACAAAATTCCCCTTCGGGTAACATATATGATAATATATTATTTCCGAGGTAGAGCGAATTGGATATCAAAAGGACGTTTGTAATCATTCTTTTTGATCTGTCATAAGTCACGAATCAAGTGACTGATGGCAATAATCCCCATCAAAAAATATTTGCATCCTTGTTATACTCATCTTCATTTGTTGACTTCGGTATTTTCCTATTTCCTGGAAGAAAGCAGAGATGCTACTTGTCCGCTCACATCCCTGCATTGAAAGCACAAACAATCAAATGAAAAAAAAAATAAAAGAAGAAGAAGAAGAAGCACTCCGCTCCGAGGAACGCCAAACACATTTTCCTCTCGAATTAGGAATTCATAAGTTGCTTCAAGAAGAAGAAGAAGAAGAAGAAGAAGAAGAAGAAGAAGAAGAAGAAGAAGAAGAAGAAGAAGAAGGCGGCTCCTCCTCCTTCTTCTTCTTCATTCTCTTCTCATGATAGAAGGAACTAAGGAGAGTTTTTGTTTAATCGTTCATCAAAGTACAACGTCCCGGCAAGACAGTTTTTTTTTTGGGGGGTGGGTGGGTGGGTTGGGTATGCCGCGCTTCCTCAAGCAGTAGAGAGAGAGAGAGAGAGAGAGAGAGAGAGAGAGAGAGAGAGAGAGAGAGAGAGAGAGGGATTCTCTTTGTGAAAGCAAAAATGTGCTTTCTCGATTATCGTAGATGAATGCGTGGTTTTAATTCAGTTTTTTTTAAATGATTCTTTTATTTTCCATTGGATTTTTTTCAGCCTGTTTTTAGGAGTAGTGTTTTATAATTCCTTTTGTAGTGATTCTTTTGTTTACATAAAAAATCCGTTAGTCCTATTTAAGAGAAATGGTAATTTATATTAAAAATGTTTGTGACGGAGAGAATTGAATTCGCATAGAGATTTCCCAATGTTTACATTTCGTTACAGAATAGATGATTACTTAATTCATTCCTGAAAAAACAATTTACTTTCATATTTACGTATTTATTGAAGATTATATATATATATATATATATATATATATATATATATATATATATATATATATATATATATATACTTTCACGATTATTTATGCGCGCTGATAATCCCACGGATTTACGAACCGACAGCGGCACTAAAATAGGAAAGGAAATTACAAATCACCCTCTCTATCGCTCGTGCGTGGATTATCAAAGTATCCATCGCCTTTACGGTCGGCAATTCGTTGGAGCGCTTTTTTTTTTTTGTGTGTAAATCCTCATTTAATTTTTGATACAATGCGTTGGGTCTGTGATCCCTTTATGCGTCAGACAATAGGCAGCCAGGCATGCCCGCTGTTCTCCTCCTCCTCCTCCCTCCTCCTCCTCCTCCTCCTCCTCCTCCTCCTCCTCCTCCCTCCTCCTCCTCTCTCCTGATTCTTCTTCTCCTCATTCCTCTTTCCTATCTCCTCCTCCTCTCTCTTCGTTCTTCTCTTTCTTCTTCTCCTCTCTCCTATCTCCTGCTCCTCCTGCTCCTCCTCCTCCTCCTCCTCCTCCTCCTCCTCCCTCCTCCTCCTCCTCCTCCTCCTCATCGTTCTTCTTTTCCTTCTTCTTCTCCTCTATCCTCTCTCCTATCTCCTCCTGTTCCTTCTCCTCCTCCTCCTCCTTCTCCTCTCCTCTTCTCCTCCTCCTCCTCCTCCTCCTCCTCCTCCTCCTCCTCCTCCTCCTCCTCCTCCTCCTCCTCCTCCTCCCTCCTCCTCCTCCTCCCATGTTGCTGCCCGCTTTTGTGCGAAAATCTCTCCTTTTTAGCCGGAAGGGACATGGATGCATTCTGTTTGCTAACAGCCTTCGCAAGAAGCATCTCCCATTTTCGTCCCTCCGCTGTCGAAACTGTCTGGGAATGGGTTGGGGGGGGGGGGGTGGGGGTTGTTCCCTGGGTGCTGTTGGGGAGAGGTTGGGGAGAAGAAAGGGGTTCTTTGGGTGTAATTTGGGTGAGGGGTGGAAGAGGAGAGGGTGTCCTTGGGTGTTGTTTGGGAGAGGGGTGGGGGAGAGAAGGGAGGGGTTCCCCATGGGTGTTGTTATAGCCCTCTGGGTCTGCGTAAGGGACCAGGTAGGGTTTTGGGGGTGAGGAGGGTCGCCCGCCCCCATGTTTAGACTTTTAAAAAGTGAAAGGCCGTGATGGTGTGTGTGTCCATGAGCGCCATTTTTTATTTTTTTAAATATTACGTTACTGAATGCCATTGTCATTCATCAGGTATTGAAATATTAAGTCCATCCCTTTGAAATGGGGTCGTAAATGATGTTATAGTTACGGAAGTTCGGTTTGAATTTGAGTTGTGCGTAATTTTTTCTTTTCGAGGTCAACAGATATCTACCGTAATTGTTCGGAACGGAACGTGTATACTAATATATATATATATATATATATATATATATATATATATATATATATATATATAT
>NC_089771.1:33860383-33867883 GCF_040412425.1 Macrobrachium rosenbergii
TATGTATTTAGTTTCTTCTTTTTTCTGGTCAAGGTTTCGTCGTCCTCCTACCTTTCTTTTACTGCTTCCAATAACTTTTAATCTTCGCAATCGTAGGTGGGAGCCGTTCCGACGGCCTCCTTACGAGGGGTCTGCGCTCCCTGGACCCTTCCATTTCATCTCTCTATCTCTTGCCAAGCGACTTGGATGTGGTTCCTTCAGCTGTACTACTCTCTCTCTCTCTCTCTCTCTCTCTCTCTCTCTCTCTCTCTCTCTCTCTCTCTCTCTCTCTCTGTGCCTGAACTCCCATCAGAGTGCCAGGTCTTCTTCTCTCTCTCTCTCTCTCTCTCTCTCTCTCTCTCTCTCTCTCTCTCTCTCTCTCTCTCTGCCTTCTCAGTTTGTCTTCATTTTCTCCTTTTTAGTTTTCTGTACAAGAAAACTATTGTGCCAACTTTGTCTGTCCCATCCACACTTTTCTATCAGCCCTCAGATCTTAAAAACTACTGAGGCTAGAGGGCTGCAAATTGGTATGTTGATCATCCACCCTCCAGTCATCCGACATGCCAAATTGCAGACCTCTGGCGCCTTGATAGTTTATCTCATGTAAGGAGTTAATATTTAGCCATAGTCATTGCGTCTGGCAACGATATAGGACAAGCCACCACCGGCCGTAGTTAAAGTTTCCATAGGCCGCAGCTCAACACAGTTACCGAGACCACCGATTTGTTGTCCAGTGGTCGCGTTCACCTTCTTACAGAAAACCCTGATTGCCGATGAAGAAACTCGGCGCATTTTTTATGTTTATTTTCTTCTTTAAATTTTTACTATTTTGTCTTTTAGTTTTCACAAATTATGTATTTATATTCTTATAATCAACTTTTATCGATTATTTTCCATTGTACGTCAGTTTGTATCCTTGCAGAAATCTGAAAACATGTTTTATTTTTGCGATCACGTCATTTATAATATAAAGGAAGTGTGTATATATATATATATATATATATATATATATATATACTGTATATATATATATATATATATATATATATATATATATATATATATATATATAAAAATATATTAATTTCTCTCATAAAATTTGCACATCTGGGATCTGACACGATAATTGTAACCTTCCCACTTCCTCTGTAATTTTCTGCAGTTGCCCTGTCCAATCCCAGCCGGGGTATGTCCCCAGATGTCTGTCTTTGGTAGAGATTACTGAAGTTATGCAAAGCAGAAACAAACAGTTGGAAAGCACAGCTGCGTGCTTGCACCTTCGCGTGCGTAATTACGGAGACAAGTTGCTGATATTTGATTTATTGCCGGTTCCTGTTACTTAGCTTTTAGTGAATGCAGTAAATTCTCTGCTTATTTTCCGTGGATATAATATATATTCGCCAGTACATTCTTGTGTGCTTATTCTCCGTGGATATAATAATCGCCAGTACATTCTTGTCCGCTTATTCTCCGTGGCTATAACACTCAATCCCCAGCCTTTGTACTTAAGTCTTTTTTCAGAGTTGTGCGAAGTAATGACACATTGCATAATGTTATTATCTCTGATTGCTCAGAATTCCTCGAGGTTTCTCAAGGCTTCTGTTAATGAAATAAGTATAGGTCGTGCATTCTGCTTTAATGCGCTCGCTAGTTTGCATTAGGAGTCATTTCAAGCACTGCCATTGTTGTTAAATGCAAGCTCCGTGTTAATTGCTTGCGGACGCGCCCTAATAATCCGTGCTTCCGCGTGCTTGGTAGGTATTTATAGAGCCGTCGTCCCAAAATCAAGTAACTGATAAAACTCTAATCAAGCAAGCAAAGACACAAAGGAAAAGCAATTGAAGGAACCAGCTTTGATTCAGGCACTCTAAATTGTTAAGAAAAGTCCAGATTGAGATTCAAAGAAACTTCATAAATATAAACATAAGCAAAGAATTTCTTTTATCCAGGTAAATTTGCCAATATGTAGTTATTATTTTTGCGTTTTTATTTTATGGCTACAATTTATTTTATTATCATTGTTTATTCAGTTATTTTTGGTACTCTTGCATATCATAATTTCTCTTTCCATATTCTTATTTCTCTTTCAATTGTATTGTGTGTGTGTATTATTATTATTGTGTGTGTATTATTGTGCTGTAACATTACCTTTCAATTTCGACTGTTTAGGCAGAACGATCTCTCTCTCTCTCTATCTCTCCATTCAGCAGCCACTCTCCTCTCTCTCTCTCTCTCTCTCTCTCTCTCTCTCTCTCTCTCTCTCTCTCTCTCTCTCTCTCAATTAATTTAATCCTGAAGGAAGTTTGGGCAAAAGTCCTCAGACCCTCCTTGGAAGGTTGTTGGTTTGTTGGGGAGGGTGTATTTTGGAGGGAAGGGGGCGCGTCAAAGATTCTCAGTTAATTTTTTCCTTTCAGTCTTTGTTTCCTTTCTTGTTGTTTGTTTTTCTCTTTTCCTGTTTCCATTTTTATTGTTTGTTATGCATGGGTAGTTTTTTTTCTTTCTACTACCTGTGGCCTGTGTGAATACGGAAGGGTATGGTTTTTAAATTTCTGTTTATGTATATATGTATATGTATATATGTGTGTATTTATATGTATATATATATATATATATATATATATATATATATATATATATATATATATATATATATATATATATATAAATCGACACACAATCACATTATGGAACGGAAACCGTTTCTGACTCCGTCAATCATTGAAGAGCTATAGGTTCGATCCTGGAATGTGAGTCAGAAATTTTATATATATAATAATATATATATATATATACATACATGCATACATACATGAACAATTACATTTCAGACTGTGTTATATATGTTTACCAAACAAGCATGGAATTCGTGGTATTCATCTCTACTTCCCAGAACAAGTTAAATTCCCTCGACAAACACCAAAGAATATCTCGGAGAGAGAGAGAGAGAGAGAGAGAGAGAGAGAGAGTTGGAAGTGAAAAATCACTCGCAATATTTTTAGGAGGAAAAACTATATAAAGTTACCTTTTCCGCCCCCCCGTTCTTTTTCCTCCGATAACAAACGAAATTCGCTCTCATTTATTCTATTCCTGAAGCAAACAAGTAAGCGGTCAAGTTTTTTATTTTTTTTTTTTTTTTTGTCGATGGCTTCTGCTCAATTCTGGAAGAATGTAATATTTATTTTCAGCTCTGGAAGAATATTATAATATTTATATTTTCAGAGACGTCGATCCGGCGTGAATTTATTCGACGTAAGCAGTAGCTTTCTGTGCGTGTGTGTGTGTGCGTATTTATTTGTCTGTGAATTTTTCTCTTTTTCACTGAACAGAAATGGCAGACTGCAGGTATACATACATACCTACATACATACAATTTATATATGTGTATATGTATACATATGTATATATACAGTATATATATATCACACTACAGGTAAAAAATATATATACAGTATATACATATATATATATATATATATATATATATATATATATATATATATATATATATATATATATATATATATATATATACATATGCAATACATACATACACACACACCTTGAATACACTTACATGCATAGATATATAGGCCTGAATCTTCTAATAAAAATACATCGACAGTAATTAACAGATTGCAATATACATATGTATATACTGTAATTATTTATATATACATATACATACACACACCTGTATATACTGTATGTATATATATAATTTATAAATATTGCATATCTGTATTACTATCAATGCATTTAACCAGATGATTCTGACCCAACTTTACAACATGATTCCTACATCCGGTTTCGTATTGACCCGTTCCGACCCAAGGTCACGCTTGAGTGTATCTTTCCATCTATGACCACGTACGCCAACTTGTAATTCTTCGCCTCTGCAGAATTCAAACTTGAGCGCAAGGGGGTGAGAAGGGTCAGCCCACTCCAAAAGAGATTTTGCCAGAACCCCTTTGAATTCCTGCCTCTTGGGAGATTCTCGCTCGGCCCCTCGAGAGCTAAAAAAAAGACACTCGTCTGCGCTCTCTAGTGATTTGGTTAATTTTTTTTCCGGTTTGTTGGAAAGCTAATTTTTTTATTTTTTTTTTATTTTGCTTAGATGGTTGATCACCTAAGAATGATGGACTACTTGAATATCCGTGGGACTTGGGGTGGGCCTTGCTTCCTCACCCTAAAACTTTTGCTGACAGATAAATATAGATATATATATACGAGTATATGTATATATATGTATAGGTGTGTGTGTATGTATGTATGTATATACACCTATAAGTATGTGTATAAATATGTATAACTAAATCACGAAAATATGGACCGTGATTGATACATAAATAAAGACAAAATCCATTGTTTCTCTTTCCTTCGTGGATTTAGTCTTTATTTATTATATATATATATACACATGTATATATACTCGTATATACATATATGTATATATGTGTATATATCATATATATTAGAGTAGACACACTGATAATAAGTATATGAAGACTTCAGCAAACTTTTTTTTTCTACATATGTTCATTGAGATGATCTACCCAAGACAAAATTCATGACAATCTTGCGGCACCCCTAGGCACTGTCTGTGGTACCCCAGGGTGATGCCTCGGCACCCAGCTTAAGAATCATCGACTGCTGATGTTGCTACCTTAATCTGATGATGTTTGTTTTGCATCCGCTCGTGATGTTCCGTTGGGAACAAGTAACAAACATCTGCAAACATCTGAAGACATCACAACAAATAATCTGACTTTGGGGAAGTTTAGAAATTCATGTGATTCAGTCAGGAGAGAATGACAGCATATCCATTTTCCATTTTGTTTTGTTTTTGTGCAGTACAGTAATCTGGATTTGACTTTAATCGCATGAGTGGATTTGATTTCTCCAATGTGAGTGTTTGTATTTTGATTGTAGAATTTGTGGGTATTGTAATTTTATTATTCACTACCCACATTACCAATACGATGCCATTACCTAGATTAAGAACCATCCACTTAATGACATGCCATTATGATTAAAAAAAAAGTATGGTGAAATTAATTATATTAAAACCAGTTAAGATTAGGGAAGTAGATGGAGCCTCAAGCTGAAAAAAAAAAAAAATAGACTGCAATAACATAATAGCATTACCCTGTGGCCAAATTACTCCCAATTCCTCCAGTAAGTAACATTACAATCTTAATGATTGTAATGGGGCTTTTTGTTAAGTGCGTGATTATCCAATGACGCATCCCACTGAGGAAAGTGATTGGTAGAGAGACAATGAGGGTAATGGGGCAGACCCATTCTCCTTTTTTAGTTTTCTGTAAAAGAAAACTATTGTGCCAACTTTGTCTGTCCGTCACACTTTTTCTGTCCCGCCCTCAGATCTTAGCTATTGAGGCTGGGGGCCTGGGTTGTGCATGTTGATCATCCAACCCCAATCGTCAAACATACCAAATTGCAGCCCTCTAGCCTCAAGTTTTTATTTTATGTAAGGTTAAAGTTAGCCATCGATAGCTTCTGGCGACGATATAGGATAGACCACCACGGACCGTGGTAAAGTTTCATGGACCGCGACTCATACAACATTATCCCTAGAACTACCGGAAGATAGATCTAGCACTGGTGGCCTTGTTATACGCTGTACAGAAAACTCGGTGCGCCGAAGAAACTCGGCGGATATTTCTGTTTTTTTTTATATTGGCTTATAAAGAGATTCATTTCGCCTTTTCGTATTAATCCCTTTAGAGTAGCGCGTCAGTGCACCTCATACGGTGTGCACTGACGTGCACCAAGGGTGTCTTTGCGCGTCCCTTCACTAGCTGCAACCCCTTTCATTCCAACTACTGAACCTCCCTTCGTATTCTCTCTCTTCCGTCTTCTTTCCACCTATTCCTAACAATTGGTTCATAGTGCAACAGCGAGGTATTATTCCTCCCGTCACACCTTTCAAACCTTTCACCGTCAATTTCCGTTTCAGCACCGTATCATACGCGTATCATCGGCTATCATAGCTGTCGGGCTAAAAGCACCATTAGGCTAAAAACGTTCGATTGCGCTGAAGCGGAATTATGTCCACTTTTGTAGCTTGATGAAGATTATGTTTTCGTTATGCTCTCACCGTTTTACAAAAAGGCGAAAGCTTCGTTTATTTTGTGCTAAAGGCTTTCAGCAAGTGCTGAGCGTGATCCGGAAATGTGCTGACATCGCAAAGTTAGGAGATAATTTTAGGTACTGTGTATCTGGTAAGAATGAAGAGTAGTTTCTCTCTCTCTCTCTCTCTCTCTCTCTCTCTCTCTCTCAGTATCTATATATAATGAGAGAGAGAGAGACAGAATCTATTGTCCATTTTTACCGAATACACAGTGACTAAAGCGATCTCCTAACCTTTCGATTCCCTCACACTTCCTGGACAATCTTATCACCACAAACCCTTAACACAAAAATAAACGAAGCTTCCACCTCTTGTAAAACCAAGGCACGTGAGAGCAGAACGAAAACATGATCTTCATCAAGCTACAAAAGTGGACATAATTCCGTTACAGCGCATTCGAACGTTTTTAGCCTAATGATGCTTTCAGCCTGACAAGCTATAATGGCCGCTAAAACACGTATGATACGATGGCGCCGATGAGTCTAGTCAAGCCCTGGTGAGATGTATGTGAATGCCAGGGATGCTTGCATGCACCAGCTGAGCTAGACCTGTGTCTGATTTTTTTTTTAGCACGGTGAGGGCTGTGTATGTGTGTGTGTATATGTATGTGTTCTTGTCAAGCCACGTCTGATCGTTCTGAATCTTTAAAATATACAGTGAAAGCTACATTGTTCATTAACTGCTGGGATATAATAGACTTCTGGTGATTGAACTGAATTAAATTGAATATAGAATTTAGGCCAAAGGCCAAGCACTGGGACCTATGAGGTCATTCGGTGCTGAAACGGAAATTGACAGTAAAAGGTTTGAAAGGTGTAACAGGAGGAAAACCTCAAAGCAGTTGCACTAGGAATCAATTGCTAGGAGAGGCTGGACAGTAAAAGGAATGAAAGGGGTTGTAGCAGCTAGGCACGCTGCAAAGAACCTTAAGCAATGCCTACAGTGTGCCGCATGAGATGCACTGGCACTACTTCCCTACTGGGTTGATAAGTTAACGAGGATATTGTTGCCATTAAAAATGCATAAATATCTAGAGAAAGTAACTAGTAGATTCAACATGTACGCCATTCTGAAAAGCAAATAGCTAAAATATACTCAGTTCTGAAAAGCAGTAACTAAAACACTTCGATACAGTACTCAGATGGGTCTAGTTAGTTCTAGTAAACTAGTGAAATGAATCTGAGTTCGACATTTTTTAAGGTACGCAGGAGCTGAGCTGGGCTCGTGTCAGCGTTCACAGAATAGCAAGAGCCTCGTTGAAATTTGTTATGCCTTTGTTCGAACCCATTTACGGAAGGTGAGAACTCTTTTTAGTTCATTTGTATCCGAAAGAAATGTGAGGAAGCATAGAAATTAACAGGTCATGGCTG
>NC_089771.1:33870383-33875383 GCF_040412425.1 Macrobrachium rosenbergii
AGACTTAGGTTATTGACGCCCGGAGAGAGAGAAACATAGAGAGAGGAACACAGAAAGAGAGAGAGAGAGAGAGAGAGAGAGAGAGAGAGAGAGAGAGAGGAAGGTGTTGGGGAGGGGGTGATGACGAAAGGACCCCTCTGGAAATTTGGGAAACTTTCGGGTTGTTGGTGTTGATCTTGAGGTCTTTTTCTCACCCACAATTTCCTTCGGATAATCTCCGATTCTTTTCTCTCTGCTGCTTTATCAGCGGTTTCGGAGTCTCTCTCTCTCTCTCTCTCTCTCGCTCTCTCTCTCTCTCTCTCTCTCCTATGGCTACTCTCTGATTCTTTCTTGACAGATTTATCTGGAGCTTCAGTCTCTCTCTCTCTCTCTCTCTCTCTCTCTCTCTCTCTCTCCGATTTGTCCTTTCTACCGCATTATCAGCAATTTCTCTCTCTCTCTCTCTCTCTCTCTCTCTCTCTCTCTCTCTCTCTCTCTATAACTGATTCTTCTCTCTCCAGCATTATCAGCAATTTCAAGTCTCTCTCTCTCTCTCTCTCTCTCTCTCTCTCTCTCTCTCTCTCTCTCTCTCTCTCTCTCTCTCTCTCTCTCGTAAATCCGATTCTGTCCTTACTACCGCATTATCAGCAATTTCTCTCTCTCTCTCTCTCTCTCTCTCTCTGTATAATTGATTCTATTCTCTCTACCGCATTATCAGCAATTTCAGCTCTCTCTCTCTCTCTCTCTCTCTCTCTCTCTCTCTCTCTCTCTCTCTCTCTCTCTCTGTATAATTGATTCTATTCTCTCTACTCATTATCAGCAATTTCAGCTCTCTCTCTCTCTCTCTCTCTCTCTCTCTCTCTCTCTCTCTCTGTATAATTGATTCTATTCTCTCTACCGCATTATCAGCAATTCAGCTCTCTCTCTCTCTCTCTCTCTCTCTCTCTCTCTCTCTCTCTCTCTCTCTCTCTCTCTCTGTATAATTGATTCTATTCTCTCTACCGCATTATCAGCAATTTCAGCTCTCTCTCTCTCTCTCTCTCTCTCTCTCTCTCTCTCTCTCTCTCTCTCTCTCTCTCTCTCTCTCTCTCTCTGTATAATTGATTCTATTCTCTCTACCGCATTATCAGCAATTTCAGCTCTCTCTCTCTCTCTCTCTCTCTCTCGATTTGTGCAAATCTGTTAGGTGAGGCAGAATAGCCTGTTTTTTCTGTGAAAAATTGAGTTTTTTGTTTTTATGATTTTCCATCTCGACTCATTTCTATTCTTTGTATATCGAAAAGAAAGCGAAAATGGCAACCTAATCTGCTCTTGTGTTTCAATGATGTAATTAATGGAAAGATAATTTTCTTAATGGAAATGTAATATAATTGAGTACAAATAACATTGAGATTTGAGGGTTTGGTAAACAAAGAAATAAATAGGGTGACCTTTTGTCTTCGTATTCTTTGGAGCAGTTGCGCCCTGTTGGTTCAGTAATATGATTTTGCTAGGCGTAGCAGGGAGAGAGAGAGAGAGAGAGAGAGAGAGAGAGAGAGAGAGAGAGAGAGAGAGAGAGAGAGAGTATGAGCATTGTATTTAAGTCCTGACACAGAGAATTTAGGGTGTAAAACGATGTAGACGAGAGAGAGAGAGAGAGAGAGAGAGAGAGAGAGAGAGAGAGAGAGAGAGAGAGAGAATTAGTATTGTATTCAAGTACTGACACAGGTGTAGAACAATGTAGACGAGAGAGAGAGAGAGAGAGAGAGAGAGAGAGAGAGAGAGAGAGAGAGAGAGAGAAATTTGTATTGTATTAAAGTCCTGACAGAGAGATTTAAGATGTAAAACTGTAGACCAGTGGAAGAGAGAGAGAGAGAGAGAGAGAGAGAGAGAGAGAGAGAGAGAGAGAGAGAGAGAGAGAGTCCGCCTCATTATAGGACGTAAGGAAAGCGGAGCAGGAAGAGAATTCTCGAGTCGCGTGGTAGAGAAGAGAGCCATCGAAGTGAAGTGGCTTTAGTATTGTCCTCCGTTCGTCTCAGAAACCCTTATCTGGACTTTTTGCACCCGGATTAATCTGGTTCTGTGCCAAAGTGTTATCTCTCTCTCTCTCTCTCTCTCTCTCTCTCTCTCTCTCTCTTAGGAAACAGAACAGGTGAATTTGGGCCAAGGCGAATCGCTGGGAAATGCGAGTCCTCAGCGCTGACAGAGGTAGGAGTAACAAGACTTGAAAGGTGTAACATGATGGAAAATCTTCCAGTTGCACTATGAATCCAATTATTGAAGGTTGAAAGTCTGATGGAAGTACAGAAGAGGAATGATGGTTGCAGCTAGGGGTCAGAGGACATTGCAATGAACCTTAAGTAATGCCTGCAGTGTACAACGTGAGTGCACTGGCTTTTCTCCCCTACGGGGTTCTTTTAGGAAGTGGGTGTTGGAAAAATGCATTCTATTTCCTCTTCTTTGTCAACTTTGTAACCTTTGCCACACTTCATGTTCTTTCAGTTAATTTTTAGCAGCAACTGTGAAGTAGAGATTGACCGGATAATCACATTCTTTTATCTAAATTTAGGAGCTTGTGAAATTTACGAGCATATGAATTTTCTCTCTTCCGCCTCTGTTGTTCGAGCGCGCGCGTGTGTGTGTATGTATGTGTTTGTGTGCGCATGTGTATGTGTGTATTTTTAAGTCTGTTCACATCAAAGAAGCCGCTCCTTTGTTCTCTGAGAGACGTAATCTACTGATATCTCTCTCCTCTTTTCCGGAAGATGAGAATCTGGGTCATCTTTTACACACGAGTCTTTAAAAATTTTTTTAAAAAGTCAATTTTTTATTTGGGGGGGGGGATATTCCCATATTCAGAAAGTCACCTTAGAACTAGTAAACTCGCAGACCTGCACCATTGATGGTCGCAAAGCAAGTGAGTGTTCCCTTTCCTTTATTTTTTATTGTAACTCACAAATCTCGACTATTGATGTGGGTCAAAAGCAGTGTCTTCTTGCTTTTCTTTATTTTTTTAATAAAAAAAACAAAGGACAGGAACACTGCTTTCGACCCATCGGCGTTGCAGGTTTTTAAGTTAATTCTGAGAGGACTTTCTGAATAATAAAAACTTAGTGCTGGGAACACCTCATAAATAAATGTTGATAATAAAGGCTTAGTACTGGGAACACCTTGTAAGTAAATTTCAATAATAAAATCTTAGTGCTGGGAACACCTTGTAACTAAATATCGTAAGCTCATTAAAAAACTGCCATTGATGAAACCACTAGAGCAGAACTTTGTTTCTGAGAGTCAGTAGGAAGTCAGCAATTTTTAAACCATGCCACACATATAGAGCAAAATTCTATCTTTATTTTGAAGTTTGTTTTGACCTTTGACAGTCACGCCAAAGGAAAAATAATTCTTATTAGATTTTTAACGCCTTTCTGGTAAATGTAAGTCTGGGGGACATCCGAAATCGAATTTCAATTGGCTCCCCAAAGGTCCAAACTTCCAGCCATAAACGATTGGAATCAGATTTTTGTTCTGATGATATTTGTGTCTGAAGTTTTCTGAATTTCCTTGATATCTCCTCTCTCTCTCTCTCTCTCTCTCTCTCTCTCTCTCTCTCTCTCTCTCTCTCTCTCTCTCTCTCTCTCTCTCTCTCTCTCTCTCCTTAACTGGATGTAAGAGAAATTCCGTAAGTCTAGCTGGTCGAAACTTGTGACAGAAAGAGTACTAAAAATACCAGAAAAGACGTCTTGAACATCTACGGATATACAACCCATGTTTCAGTAGCCTACTGTAGTGGTAAAATAAAGAATTTCTGCTGTAAGAAACATTGGCTAATTATTGACAGATATTGACGTGCAGAACAAGCGAGTTATAAGAAAAATTGAGAAAACTCAGTATAAAATCAAATCGCATAATGCAGCCATTTTATTCAACAATGCATGCCTCGAAGAGCGTATTCTTCTTCTTCTTCTTCTTCTTCTATTATTATTATTATTATTATTATTATTATTATTATTATTATTATTATTATTATTATTATTATTAGTAAAATCACAACGGATCTCACAGTGTCTTCACTTCATCCGATTTTCTTGCATTTTCCATTAAACTGGTCTGGGAAAATACTCTAGAAAATTTTTCACTTTCGCCAAAGAACCTCCTGCGTTGCCACCGAAGATTTCTCTGTTCAACAAAGGAAATAGATTTTCCTTTTCCTTTACCAAGCACCTCAGTTTTCTATTTTTCCAAAAATACGGAATTTGTAATAGTAGCTGGGTTGTAAGACTTATCAGTACGTTTTTGGTTTGTATGCGAGAGTTAAACCTCAGAAAGTTTCGTCTCATATTTTTTAAAAAATACGGAATTTTAATATTATCTGGATTGTAAGACTTATCAATACGTTTTTGCTTTAAGTGTGAGGTTTGAACCTCCGGATATTTTCTCTCATATTTTTCCAAAAATACGGAATTTTAATATTAGCTGGATTTTAAGAATTACCAGTACGTTTTTGCTTTATATGTGAGGGTTTCACCTCCGGATATTTCGTCTCATATTTTTCAAAAAATACGGAATTTTAATGTTAGCTTGATACTGCAAAAAATTTTATCAATAAGTTTTTGCTTTATGCATGAATGTCAGCAAAAAAAAAAAAACTCTCATCTCCCTGGAATCCTTACAAGGAAAAGACAGTTCTTAATTATTTTTCAACCTAGTCATACATAACTAATTCACTTCGTACGCCAATCTTCATGCATTGTTTTGCCATCACAGAAACATATTGTATCCTTGAACAACAAAGACCCCTCCACAGCATGGAGGACCCCATTAGTGCTCCCCAAATAGTGAAAACACCTGTGAGGTTTGAGTTTGGGAAGCGAAAAGTCAGGCAGTGCCGGAATGGTTAAAGAGCTTGCTTTAGTATTCAGAGCCAGCGTTAGGCATTTTCAAACCCCTACCGCCAGCGCTGTGTGGATAGGGGTATTATCCTTCGGGAACAGCAGACCCTTTCACAGCTTTGAGTCTATGTTTCTATAATACTCTCTCTCTCT
>NC_089771.1:33877883-33965383 GCF_040412425.1 Macrobrachium rosenbergii
ATGTCAACAGCCTCTTGCCTTCCAAACATTTTTAAGTGATGAAAGGATGATTTGATGTTTCCAACGTTAGAGATAAAAAAAAAAACAAAAACGTTTTTCGAGTGCATTAACGTTCACAAAATTGTCGACTGCAATACGAGATTGCAACTGCATTATTTTGTTGTGTTGTTCTCGGCCATTTCTTTCTGGGAGTCTTGGTAGATGAACGTAATTGAATTCTTGAACGATATTGCTTGGCAAATGTTCTGAGGGTGAAGTGAATGTGTGTTTGTGTGTGTGTGTGTGTGCACAAGAGAGATTTCATCGTACTGAACGCTCTTGAGAGACAAAGTGCAATTAGAAGGTTGCACCTTTTTTTGTAGGGGCTTAGAAGCATCCAAGACCTAATGAATTTTTTTCATCTCTTCATTTTCCACAATTCTGGTGGTCCGAGAATCACCCTTTTCCATGTCAGACAATCCCAAAAACCATGTTAAATTTCATACTATCTTTTTTCATAACCTAATTTTAGATGTTTTTTTTTTTAATCAAAATACGAACCTCCGTGCAATTACCCATGATATTTTCCCTTCATTTCAAATATCTAGAAGTCAGCTGCATCTCATAACACTAATTCTTTGTATGTATCCACCTTTGCGGCTGTTTAGTACAAGCCCGTTGGGGATGACGGT
Organism: Macrobrachium rosenbergii; assembly: GCF_040412425.1. Taxonomy (NCBI): domain Eukaryota; kingdom Metazoa; phylum Arthropoda; class Malacostraca; order Decapoda; family Palaemonidae; genus Macrobrachium; species Macrobrachium rosenbergii. The sequence goes on from NC_089771.1 coordinate 33,878,555, forward strand.
AAAAACATAAACAAAAGACTGTAAATATCGTAAAGATAATGACCCCCCAAGAAATATTAGTCCTAGATAACGACCCCCGAAACCTTTAGGGGTCACTATCTAGGAAAGATCCTCATTATTCTTGCATGCAACAGAGAAGGAAATTCAACGCATGGAAAGATATTATCTTACCCTAATTTTATCGCAAGGTTTTTCTGAAAATATATTAAAAAGAATTTAACAGCTGTCACTTAGACTCCCGACCATTTTGGGATAAGCTAAAGAATTAGTGTCACGAGTTGCAGACGACTTTTGGATATTTGAAATGAAGGGAAAAATGTGATGGTTAGTTGCATGCAGATTTGGATTTTCAATTTAAAAAAAATATTTAAAATTAGGTTATGCAAAAAGTTAGTATGAAATTTAACAGGGTTTTTTGGGGGAATTGTCTGACGTGGAAAAGGTTAATTCTTGGATCAATAGAATTGTGGAAAATGAAGGCATGAAAAAATATACTAGGTTTTGGACACTTCTCAAAATAGAAAGATACTCTTAGTGATTGTACGTAAAGGACGCACACCAACAATTATTTCCCCTTTTATCTTCAATGTCCCTTTCAGTGCTGAATGACCTCATAGGTCCCAGTGCTTGGCCTTTGGCCTAAATTCTATATTCCATTCCATTCCATTCCAGTTATTTCCCGTGTAAGATTTCCAATTATATTTAGGTTTTTATGTTTGTTATTTATCGCTTTTGATTTTCACTCGATGTTGTGCACTGATTTTGAAATACGCAGATCCTGATAGTGATATTATCTATTTAAACTCATATCTTTTATTGCATACAGGAAGTTTATATATTATTTCCGTGGTTTCCGCTCGACAATAATCATAAAAAAGATAATAATAATTATAGTAGCAATTATCACGGCGTATCACCGGTTATTATTCGCAAATAGAATGATAAACACCGACATTGATTGTCATTGCATCAAAGCAAGGAGTTAATTAACGTTTGAAAGTCATTTGACACAAAGAGTTTTTAAAATCTATTAAGCGATTTTGTCACAAGTTCGTGTCACATTTTTTTGTCATCAGTTTCGTGTTTGTGGAAGCGTGCGGTTGGAAAGAGAAAGGAATCACGTGTTTGTATAATCCTAGAATAGATTCGTGGATTCTTTTTTAGTTTTCTGTAAAAGAAATCTATTGCGCAGGCTTTGTCTGACCGTCCGCACTGTTTTCTGTACGCACTTTTTTCAGTCCGCCCTCATATCTTAAAACTGCACTGAGGTTAGAGGGTTGCAAATTGGTATGTTGATCATCCACCCTCCAATCATCAAACATACCAAATTGCAGCTCTATAGCCTCAGTAGTTTTTATTTTATTTAAGGTTCAAGTTAGCCATGATCGTGCTTCTGGCAACGATATATGATAGGCCACCACCGAGCCGTGGTTTAAGTTTCGTTGGCCGCGGCTCATACAGCATTATACCGAGACCACCGAAAGATAGATCTATTTTCGGTGGCCTTGATTATACGCTGTACAGAAAACTTATTTTAAATTGTATTGTTGATTTAGAACAGTGTGCAACTCCCACCGCTGATATCACAACACGTGCACAGTCAAAAACTACGTGCACAATTTATTTATGATTTGTGGACACCTGTTGAAAAATTGTTATATGTGCTGAACGTATAGAAACTATGTGCCAAAATTTTTATGATTTCATAGACTTAGCGACTTTTTCTTTTACACTATTATCTTTTATGCTTCAAGAAATTGAATTAGTTTTCCTATTAAAGCATAACGTGTATTGTTAGGAATTAGCAGAAGTTCTTCAGTTGTGTATTATCGGCTGCGTCTGATTAACGAGACCAATTTTTAAGGAGCCAGACAGAGAACTTCTATCGAACCTGTACCCAGAAATTGTAACCACTTTTCAATTTTTTTAGTCCTAGATCTGCCTCACCTATTTTTTTGCTAATTGGACAAACTTCGTCTGTGTTGATTATTCTGTAAACAGGGTTTCATTTCAGGTGAACAAGAAATGATATTTTTCAGTAAGTACTGCACCTTTGATGGCGATCCTCTGAGCTGGTTTAGATTTGTGCTTTCAAATCTCGTCGACAGTTGCATGCTACGTATCCTAGGCCCATTCTGTCAAGGCGTACGGCATATGGAGATGTCCATTAGTGATTGATCTTCTCAAGTTTACCTGTATATGCGTAGAATGTCATGTATACGCGAATATATACATGCACACAAATCACAGCAGGATTAAATTCTTTAGCTGTTTCAAGATTGAATATGGGAGACCGAGAATAAATAGGTCAGAACGTTTTGTTTCTCTCTCTCTCTCTCTCTCTCTCTCTCTCTCTCTCTCTCTCTCTCTCTCTCTCTCAGTAGCGACACCCGTTAAAGCCGATCGTTGTTATGGACCTCGAGAAGACGACAGCCAAAGTAAATCGCAAAATTTCAGTCGCAAAATTTTCAGTCGCAAAGCGAAAATTGTTTATTTACAAATATGGTAAAAAAAAAGTAATACAGAGAATTTAAACAAACGATAGCACACTCCATCGAAGTTACATTAAGTCAAGTTTCTGCCAGAGAGAGAGAGAGAGAGAGAGAGAGAAAGAAAGAGAAGAAAGAAGAGAGAGAAGAAGAACTATTTATTCTCGGTCTCCCATATTTAATCTTGAAAACAGCTAGGAATTTAATCCTGTTGTGATATGTGTGGATGTTTACGTTCATTGTATACATAGAAGAAGAGAGAGAGAGAGAGAGAGAGAGAGAGAGAGGGCTTAGCCGAGCTTAGTCTCATACTCTCAAAGGAAAATGCTTTTGGCGTACTGCGCGTCTAGACTTTATCGAATATATTTTCAGGCGGATGCGGGTGGGCCAGGGTAGCCAGAAGTTAGCAAGTTGAGAAAAATCTGAAAAGACACAAATTTGGAAGTTCTCTTCGAATTTGCCCCGAATATGGAAATGTACGGAGTTTCGGAAGGGGGCCGTGGAAAATCGTCCCCTTACCGTAGGAAAGAGATGTCGGATGTAGGTATTTTTTTTTTTTTACGTTTTCAAATTCTTAGATTCAACTCTTTATACGTTGGAGACGAGCTTTTATTTTTACAGGTTCAAGATGTATGTAATAGTTTAATATATATGTATATCTATAATATATAAATATGTATATATATATTGTACATATGTATATATATATATATATATATATATATATATATATATATATATATATATATATATATATATATATTGTACATATGTATATATATATATATATATATATATATATATATATATATATATATATATATATATATATATATATATATATATATATATATATGTATGGGTGTGTGTGTGTGTGTGTGTGTGTGTGAGAGAGAGAGAGAGAGAGAGAGGAGAACAACTCACAAGCTGAGTGTTCATTTTCCAAGCCCAAAGGGGTCAATGATTGATCCTGATTAAACCTACCAAAAAAGGATATTGAAACTAATTGTCATTATCTTGGCGCATGATTCATGACTTTTCAAAATCTATGTGGGTGGTCCTGAGCTTCGAAACCCCCTTCCCTGAGACCTCCATTGAAATTTCTCGGCAGGTAGATGAATCATGCAGCTTTGAACTCATTCTTTAACAAGTAAAATTGCGTCGAAGTTTCTTCGGCGCAGTTAGTTTCTGTACGTGTATAGTGCTGTATGGGCTTTCAGCCACGGCCAATGAAACTCAGCCATGGTCCGGTGGTGGCCTCAGCCACGGCCCATGAAACTCGGCCACGATCCGGTGTTGGCCTGTGTTGTTAGTACCTATAGCTGTGCCGGAAGTACGGTTATTGCTAAATTTAACCTGAGATAAAATAAAAGCTAGCTGAACCTGAGGGCTGCAATTTGATATGTTTGATGATTGGAGGTTGGAAGACCAACATATGATTTGCAGCCCTCTAACCTCAGTAGTTTTATTTGTTTAGGTTAAGTTAGCCATAATCGTACTCACGCTCTTACAACACCACCACGGCCGGCCGGGCTTCATGCGCCGCGGCCCATTCAGCATTATACCGAGACCACCGAAAGACGGATCTATTCTCGGTGGCCTTGATTGTACGACGTAGCGGCTGTACAGAAACTTCGACGCGTTTATTACTTGTTTTTATCTTATTATTAACAGCCGGAGTGTTGTGATAATAACTCCAGCAGATTTAGTGATTCACTAAGAGAGGTTGGAAATAAGTAGTTACGAAACCAGAACAGAGTTCTTCCTTAAACGCTGAAATTGCAAACATGAATTTGGTCTTAAAACTCTTAATATAATGAGTGCATGCCCTTTTCTCCACCCTTTATAAAAAAAAATGGACGATAATGATTGGGTAACTGATGCAGATTGAATGGTTTATTTAATTTCATGAATTGACGAGTATTGTTATGATTATTATTATTGTTGTTATTATTTTTATTATATTATATTATTGTGATGAAGGTGATTATTTTACTGTTGTCATGTTACGTAGTTATATAATATTCTCTCATGCTCAACGTACATGTGTGTTTTTATGTAATATATATAAATATATATATATATATATATATATATATATATATATATATATATATATATATATATATATATATATATATATATATATATATATAATTTTCAGTAGTTATTCTATGCAGTTAGTTATTTTAAAACTATCAAAACTATCAAAACATAATTTCTCACCATCATCAGAAATAACATTCTGGTATATAAAACTACCCCGTTTACAAACACGTACCTCATTACTCCAGTAAAGAAAAAATCCTCACACACATAAAAGTCCTTAAGTCAAATTGGAATGAAATATGCACGGAAATATATTCCAGCATCCAAAAAAAATAAAAAAAAATGGCAGCCTAAAGTTCATTACATAATCCCTGGATAAGCCTCTTGGCCCTGTGGTCATTTAAACCCTTTCGTGTCCATGATCCCCTTTGTGTTCCTATTGTATTGTTCCCTCAGGAGTTGTAATCGTTTTGTACACGCTGTTTGCCCCCTACGCTCTTTTGTGTACGGGAGATGTTCGAAGGAAAAGTACAAACACTGGGTCCTTTTTTTGTCTAGGAAAAAAAATGGAGAGAATACCATATGGAAGTGTATATACCTTTGGAAGACGCGTTTTTAGACCTTGGTAAGTTTTGCTGTTTTGGGTTTTAATCTGGCCGTTGTCAAAAAGAAGAACAAACAGTGGGTCCTTTTCTTGTCTAAAATAAAGAAAAGGAGAGAATACCATGTGGTGGGAAGAGTATATACCCTTTAGAAGATGCGTTTTTAGACCCTGGCAAGTTTTGCTGTTTTGGAACTTAGTCTGGGCGTTTTCCTACGATTGGCGTTTTTTTTCTTTTAAGTATTCAGTCCATTCTTCGATTATCTTTGAGTAGAATGCATTCTTTTCCCATCGTCTTCTAGTCCTTACCGAGACTGTGTTTCCACCTTAAAACGGCTCCTTGAGCTTTGAAAATAGCCAGAGAGTCCTTCTGTTTCAGAGATGAGCCGTATTCATATGGAACAACCCATCATTGGGGTCCATTGACCTGAAATTCAAGCTTCCAAAGAATATTATGGTGTTCATTAGGAAGAAGTAAGAGGAGGCAAAGGGAAATACTGAATTATTGTTGTGTGTGTGTATTATTATTGTGTGTGTGTGTGTGTGTATTATTGTGTATTATTCAGTATCATCCTCAGACAAGTGACAGTTTGGAGTGTGTATTTTTGCTCTACACTTGACCTTGGTTCTACAGTTTGAACATTAGCTTTCAAGGTTGTGTAGGCCAGTGGATTGGAACGCGGTTGAGATGACGCATTTGTCACAAAAGTCCCTTAATAGAGTGAGTCATTTTGTTCCACGCCATTTGCCATCTAAACCAGTCAGGCAAGGCTTTTTCTTAGCCCTAGAAACTTCATTATTTTTTTATTTTCCGTTTCCTTCTTATTTTTTATTTTCTGTTTTCCGAGCGTGATTGTTCTATTTTGTAAGGGAACAGATACCCGTAAAATTGAGTCCAATTCGACTTAATGTTATTTAATTACTTTTCTTTATTTAACATCTTTTTTCCTTTTTCGCATTTAGGTCGAATATTTAGGTCGAAAGGTCTTTTAAATCGCTTGACTTTTGTGAAGGCGCCTTTCTTCTTCTTCTTCTTCTTCTTCTTCTTCTTCTTCTTCTTCTTCTTCTTCTTTCTTCTTCTTCTTCTTCTTCTTCTTCCCGTAATCGTCTTGATTTCTGAGTTCGCTCTGTTGTCTGGGAATGTGGACATTTGAAAGAAGACATCCATTAGAGCCTCTTCTTCTCCTCAAATGTCGACCCGGATTCGGGTTTGCGTTCCGTTTCTTTTCCTCTTCCTCCTCCTCCTCCTCATTCTCATTCTCATTCTCATTTCTCACTCCTCCTCCTCCTCCTAGTCTTCCTTCTCCAATCTCATTTCCCCTCCTCCTCCTCCTCCTCTTCCTCCTCCTCCTCCTAGTCTTCCTTCTCAATCTCCTCCTCCTCCTCCTCCTCCTCATTCTCCACATTTCCTCCCTCCTCCTCCTCCTCCTCCTCCTCCTCCTCCTCCTCCTCCTCCTCCTCCTCCTCCTCGTCAATTACTTCTCCTCCTCCTCATTCTCATTTCCTAATCCTCCTCCTCCTCCTCCTATTCTTCCTTATTCTCATTTACGCCTCCTGCTCTTCCGCCTCCTACTGCCCTTCATTCTTATTTCCTCCTCCTCCTCCTCCTCCTTTCCCTCCTCCTCCTCTCAAAACTGCATTTCCAGCAGCATAAACCTGTCTTAAAACGCCCCTTTTCAACTCCCTATTTAGCGACCGAATGGGATTCTCACACCTTGCAGCGTGGATTGGAAGGGGGCTGCGTCCCCCACCCCCCCAAAAAAACCACTCCACCCACCCACTGCCCCATCCTGCGGGCGGCGATAGAATTTATATCTATTTTTCTCCCTCGGTGCCTCTGGAAGTGTGTGATGAGAATTTCCACCCTGCAGACTACGCCCGCCCGCCCGCACGCCCGCTTTTTTTGGCCGCCCTAATCGGGCCCTCACTACTTCAGCCCTCTCTCATCATAACAATTCGGTCCGCTCCTCCGAGACGAACGGAGAGAGAGAGAGAGAGAGAGAGAGAGAGAGAGAGAGAGAGGGGTGGGAAAAAAGTGGTGTTTAGGGGATCATCTTGTTTCCTGGCTTTTTTGACAGTAACAGGAAAAATATAGGTATATCTCATTTCGTATAATTTATTCTATATTTTAGCGATGCCACTTCTAGAAACTTAATTTTTATTCTCCATTTTTTCTGTAAAGGAAGAGAAATGATTTTTTCTCATTTCGTATAATTTATTCTATATTTTATCGGTACCTCTTCAGAAAATGATTATTTTTTAAATTCTGTTCTCCCGTCTTAAATACAGTAGTATGTTCCAATAGCTACCTTCATTAGATTTTAAATGATTTCTCAAAATTTAATGCACGACCATAATTACGAGACAGATCTGCTTTTCAAAATTTGATGCGCGGGCCAAATTATTTCACTAATTTGACCACTGGAAAAATGGTTTATTAAAATACATAAAATAGGCTCGCCACTCGATTTTTGAAAATACCGTCGCCAGACATCCAGTCGTATTATGTTGAAGTAAGGCTGTTGACATTCCGAAATCATTAATTTCCCGGATTCTTACGTCTTCTCAATTGAACTCCCGATCTTGGAATTCAATACTTTAATGAGAACGACCTCGTATTTGTCTTCTGGAAAGCCATTCGGAGCCGGAGTCATTGTAGGCGATATGACATTCGAAATCCGGCCTCACTGCTTCGATCGTTTAGGAAAACAAATCCCGTGAGGCTGGCTCTCTCTCTCTCTCTCTCTCTCTCTCTCTCTCTCTCTCTCTCTCTCTCTCTCTCTCTCTCTCTCTCTGAAAACAAATCCATTGAGGCTTTCGAAAGACATCTTATATGTGTGTATATATATATATATATATATATATATATATATATATATATATATATCTATATATATATATATATATGCATATATATATATATATATATATATATATATATAAATGCAAAGCTGAAACAATTACTCTCTCTCTCTCTCTCTCTCTCTCTCTCTCTCTCTCTCTCTCTCTCTCTCTCTCTCTCTCTCTCTCTCTCTCTCTTTCAATTAAGTTGTACAAATGAAATTGAAATCACATTTCTTCCTCTTCCCTAACAAAGTATTATGGAAGACTTGGTAATGGGATTGGAAAAAGTTTAGGAGCCTTGAATCCCTTTTTATATTGGGTCTCAGGAATGCATGTATACTGTAACTGGGCTGTGGAGAGAGAGAGAGAGAGAAGAGAAGAAGAAGAAGAAGAAGAAGAGAAGAAGAAAATACTCAATACTTATAAGTAAAAAATTTTCTGTGTATATATACATCTATATATATATTATATATGAAGATATATGTATATATAATTATTATAGTATGCTTAAAATAACAACGACGCGTGATGTATATATGTATATATTATATGTGTATGTATACAGATAGATAGAGATTGATAGATAGATAGATATACACAGGAAAAAAACTTGAGGATATATCCTGACCCATTAGTATATCTGCACACACACACACACACACACACACACACACACACACACACACACACACACATATATATATATATATATATATATATATATATATATATATATATATATATATATACACATTCAAATGAAGAATGATACACGTATAAGCTTAACACAAGTGCAGATAGAGTAACGATATTTTGGAATTATTATACAAATGGTTCACTAGGTTTCTGAGCTGGAGGACATCAAGACGCCGACTGATTGTACCATCATTTGCATGCGTCCGGAATATATTGGAGCTTATTGGAGCTATCTGTCGGGCGCCAAAGCGGAATCACCATTTGCTGTAGAACGGGTCAGGTCAGAGGTGCTGTGCCCCAAATATGTCACCCGAGAACACCAAATCTCTGATTATGCGTATTCAGAGATTACTGTCAACTTATGTTTGGGGGATTTTTTTGAGAGAGAGAGAGAGAGAGAGAGAGAGAGAGAGAGAGAGAGAGAGAGAGAAAGTACCCTGTATCATATATATATATATATATATATATATATATATATATATATATATATATATATATATATATATATATATATATATATATATATATATTTAGATCAAAATATCTAAATCATTATCTGTCAGGTCGTCGATGACCTTGATCGTTGCGACGCCGCCAATTTCCATTACTCAATCAGTCGATTCATTGGGAATAAAAGATCAAAGGATGTAATACCTGTTTCCTTGAGTCCCAAGGTGCCACCACCTTCGGGTAAAAAAAAAAAAAAAAAAAAAAAAAAAGTTCTCAATTCCAAGCGCTCAAGCAAGCAAGCAAGCAATTCCCGTCGCATAATTCAGATGCTTGCTGCAAGCTCTCCAGTCACCCGGTGTGTATCATCAGCGGCAGTGACTCTTGTGATATATCAGTTTTTTGTCAGGAACCTGTGTCTGTGTGTGTGTTTGTGTGTGTGTGCGCAGACGGAAACTTGCGCCGCGTATGTAAAAATGAAGTCGCTTTGCAAGTGTTAGGACGCATGGCTGCCCTTCCTGGCTGGCGGAAGTGGAACCGATGCGGGCACCTTTCCCGAAATCTTTGGTTCCTTTCGAAGAAGCGATTGAAGGGAGCTTTCACTGGCTCCGCAAGGAACCACTTCGGTAATGTCAGTCGTGGTACGTTTTAATATACAGTTTATTTTGAAATTGAATCTATACCGTCTCACATTTTCGTAATGATTCGTTTTTATCCGTCTCGTTGCATCGAATTTCTTCGTTCGGACGGAGGCGAACGAAAACTTGTGGGAAGTGTTTTTTCCTCTTTTTTTTATGTCATTGCTTCGGTCGGGTAAATCGCGTTCAGCCCAACGTCTCTTGGTAGATTATACTTGAGAGAGAGAGAGAGAGAGAGAGAGAGAGAGAGAGAGAGAGAGAGAAAGCTTTCACCCACATTTTTGTAGCCGTAAAAGAAGCGGAATTTTCAGGAAGCATCGAGGAGGCATTTTTTCCCCCTTTCCTCTTGTATTTCAAATATTTTCCTCATTTTCTCTTGTATTTGAAATATTTCCTAATTTTCTCTGGTATTTGAAATATTTTCCTCATTTCCTCTTGTATTTGAAATATTTTCCTCATTTTCTCTTGTGTTTCAAATATTTTCCTCGCTTCCTCTTTTATTTCAAATATTTTCCTCATTTCCTCATTCAGACTTCTTCTGCCTTTGGCACAATTCACTCACACTGTCAGGTCTGAGTTCTCTTCAAAGGGCTGAACCCCCTCCCACCTTGAATTAAAAAATATATAAAAAGAAAATTCAGACTGGGACATTTTATACCTTTCAAAAAACTCGGTCAGAGATCACATCCCCCGACACTTGCCTGAGCTGAGCATAAACTTGAAGAGCAATTTCCAATATCACTCTAGGGGTAGGTGTCCCCTGGAGGTCTAAACATTTCTTTGCTTCCTCGTGGGAGGCCGGAACACTTTCTGGGGCCTTTGGACAAGATACAGTACACCTTCTGGGGCTTTTGGACAAAACTCGGTACACCTTCTGGGGCCTTTGGACAAAACTCGGTACACCTTCTGGGGCCTTTGGACAAAACTCGGTACACCTTCTGGGGCCTTTGGACAAAACTCGGTACACCTTCTGGGGCCTTTGGACAAAACTCGGTACACCTTCTGGGGCCTTTGGACAAAACTCGTTACACCTTCTGGGGCCTTTGGGCAAAATACAGTACACCTTTATGGGGTCTTTGTACAAAACACAGTACACCTTCTGGGGCCTTTGGACAAAACACGGTACACCTTCTGGGTCCTTTGGACAAAATGTGGTACACCTTCCGGATCCTTTGGACAAAACTTGGTACACCTTCTGGGGCCTTTGGACAAAACACAGTACACCTCCTGGGCTCTTTGAACACGGGACATGTGTATGCTTAATACCATGTTTTTGGTATTTCATTCGGATGAACACGGGACACATGTATGTTTTTGTTGTAGATAACATTTAATCACACGGCTTTGCAGGATGACAGTGTAAGATTCACAGACAGTGCCCCGAGTCTGTGAACGTCTTTCTGAGTCTGTGAACGTAGGATTAACTGTTTCTTGATCTGCTTTGTGTCATCTCGGACGTTTGGCTTGAATAGCATCATGCATGCTCTTTCCAAACCCCTACCCCGCCCTTCCTCTCTCTCTCTCTCTCTCTCTCTCTCTCTCTCTCTCTCTCTCTCTCTCTCTCTCTCTCTCTCTTCCTCCTGTTCTGTTTTTCTCCCGTCTATCTCAAGTCTCTTCGTCGTAGTTTTCCTCACTTTTCCTCTCTTCTTGTTCTCTTATCTTAAGTCTCCTCCCACACTTTCCTCTCCTGCCCCCTCCTTTCTCTCTCCTTCCTCCTCCTCCTCCTCCTCCTCCTCCTCCTCCTCCAGGTCACGGACTGGGGCATATAAACCCAGCACAGCGCGACGCAGCACAGAAATAATATCGCCGATTCCTTCGCGACAAATAATGGCGTCATTTCCTGTACATACACACGCGCCTTAATCTCGTCGCATCTCGACCGTCTTTTTTTTTTTTTGTTTCAAGAGCCTTCTTCTTCTCCTGTCGAGGGCGACCTCCGGCGATGGACAGGTCGTTCTTGCTTGAAAAGGACGGTGGATTAACGGCGTAGCGGATGGAGGTCTCGGTTTTAAACACACAGCGCCGCCACGCGTGTGCTGTGTTAAGCGGGTGTCTGTGTGTGTGTGTTTGTGTGTGTGTGTGTGTGTATTTTGTGTGTAAGTACACAGCGTTTCATCTATAGATGATGGATGTTTGTGATTTTGTGCTTTCAATTCTGTCGTGATTCTCGTTGTAAATTTATTTCAGAGTTGTGAAAGATGCAAGGGTTTGCTTGCAGGCATATAAGTGTTTACTTCTATTCTCTCTCTCTCTCTCTCTCTCTCTCTCTCTCTCTCTCTCTCTCTCTCTCTCTCTCTCTCTCTCTCTCTGAGGCACGCGTGATTTTATGCTTTCTACTCAGTCAAGATTTTCATTGTATATTCATTTCGGAGTTATGAAAGATGCAAGGATTTGCTTACAGGCAAATAAGTGTTTACTTCTGTTCTCTCTCTCTCTCTCTCTCTCTCTCTCTCTCTCTCTCTCTCTCTCTCTCTCAGGCACGCATGATTTTATGCTTTCATGTCATGTCATGATTCTCGTTGTGCATGTATTTCGGAGTTATGAAAGATGCAAGGGTTTGCTTACAGGCGTAAGTGTTTACTTCTCTTCTCTCTCTCTCTCTCTCTCTCTCTCTCTCCGAAGCACGCATGACTCCTTCTCCGCACGGCTTAACGTTCAAGGACAACCCCTCTTGTACTTGAAGTTCAGAATGTCGTAGGGATTACCGAAGCTTGCAGGACTTGAGAGGCATCGCGTTCGCATACGTCAAGTAATTATTGCCCTTCGCTTCTGAAAGACTGTATAGAGCTGCGCCAGAAGATATAGGTGTCACGTAACGCCTGAGAGACTCATTGTTCCCCGGATTGTCACGGATGTAGGTGTCACAGGGATTTGATAAGACGTCAGAGGTGACAGTTTTATAGATAGAACGGACATGAGTGTGCTGGTCACGTGATCTGATCCGTTTTAGGCCCGCCTGGTAGTGGAAATATTCGCGACTTCAGATGGAAGAAGAAGAAGAAGAAGAAGAAGAAGAAGAAGAAGAAGAAGAAGAAGGAGGAGGAGGAGGAGGAGGAGGAGGAGACAGAGAGAGAATAAAATATATGCAAGCACCTATACCCAATAAACAAACCCTTGCATCTGTCAAAACTCAGAAATACATGAACAGTGAATGTTGCCTAATATCGTGCTAGGTGTGGGAATTATTGGGTAATATAGGTGCCGAATGCCCTATAATTCCTCCCTGTAAAGTCAATTTATGACCTTTGGGATACAAAACCACAGCCAGCGTTTTTTTAATGCGCTGGCCATGTAGAGAGAATGGAAGAAAGCAGATGTGAAAAAGAACGTTACATTATATCTTCTCAGGAATTGATTTTTAGGAATTCCAGTGACGTTTTGCTCACCGAATATATCTGAACATTGTAATTGAATTGTCTTATGCTAGTTTGGAATGAAATTCCTGCTAATTGTAAAAAATAAATTTTTTTTTATTTATTTCCTAGGCATTCCAGTTACGTTTTACTCACCAAATGTGTGATTCTAAACACACGACCTTACACAGGTGTTTTATCGCTCTTAGATCCATTGCTGCTCAATATTTACGATGCTCTCCCTAGTCATACGCTCATACGCTTTCAGGTTTGTTGAATGCTAAGCTGAGAAGCTTTCCTTGAATACCAAGAAGCTCTCCTTTTTAATATTCTGTGCTTGCGTGTGTTCTTGCTGCTTTAGTATGTTGCATGTGTTGCTTATATTACAGGTGATTTAGGGTTCAGTACAAATGTGATTCTTTCCCACGGATGGCTGTCTTGGATGTAACATGTTAGGTAATATAAAAGAGTGCATTGAAACTCGATTATTATTATTATTATTATTATTATTATTATTATTATTATTGTATTTATAAGATGAACCCTATTCATACGGAACAAGCCCACCAAAGGGGCCATTCACTTGAAATTCAAGCTTCCAAAGAATATCACGGTGTTCATTAGATAAGAAGTAAGAGGAAATAAATGGAAATAGATAAAATAGATTAACGAATGAATAAACTGATAGAAATGATAGTCAATTAAACTGCAAGGAGAACTGTACAGAAACCCCCTCGCCTTATGGAAAGCACCATTGCTTTTAAAATTACAGAGCACATCGCTGCATGCGGCTGTAAAACCAATTTGCTCCCAAGCTGGGATTAGGTCTGCCTGAATTATTCAGCGTAAGGCACATGGCGTTTAATCTTGCATTTTAAACTCTTGACCTTTCGCTGTCTTCAGTTGAATTCGCACCTAAAGGCGTCCAGCGCAGTGTCTCTGTTCTCTTGCAGTGTTATTACACAGTTTGCTCTCCGTAGGGGGGGGGGGTCCAAATTGGCGTCAGTTCACCTCACGCGGTGTCACTCTGGGTATTACTGAAGGTTCTTTGGGGCGTCCCTGCGGCCCCTAGCTGCAACCCCTTTCATTCCTTTTACTGTACTTCCATTCATATTCTCTTTCTCCTACCTTGCTGTGGTTTTTGTTTTTAGGATCTCTCTCTCTCTCTCTCTCTCTCTCTCTCTCTCTCTCTATTGTTGTCAGGAAAATGCGTTTCAAATGAACCTCTCTCTTCAGTCAGGAGAAATTTCTCAAATTTTCTCTCTCTCTCTCTCTCTCTCTCTCTCTCTCTCTCTCTCTCTCTCTCTCTCTCTCTCTCTCTCTCTCTTTCTCCTGACTGTTGTCTGTTTCTGGATTCCCCACAATATTGTTTTTCCTGTCACTGTCCTGGATTTTGTACAAGTTCCAGGCTTCTTCCTAATTGAGTTTCGAATCGTCCATTCCAGGGATTTATATTATGTATTTGTTATTTATTTATTTATTTATTTTGCTTTTTTTAAGCAAATTAGTGCAAATATAATTTTTTTCCGTCTGTCAGTAAACTAGGTCACGCCCTTTCGGCGTAAAAATGAAAAATTTTGCTATGCCAAGAACAAGGAAAAAATAAGAAAAAAAAAAAGTTTGATAAGAATAAAAGAAATCTGCGCTTTTCCAGACGGACTTGGAGCCAAAACAAGTGCCTGGCAAATACTTGAAGCCTTTCTGGTTGCAGACAAAAAAAAAAAAAAAAAAAAAAAAAGCAAAAAAGCAACAAACAAGAAAAAACTTGCGTTATACAAAAGAAAAATTCGTTAGTATGGTACTCTCTCTCTCTCTCTCCTCTCTCTCTCTCTCTCTCTCTCTCTCTCTCTCTCTCTCTCTCTCTCTCTCTCTCTCTTAGTTTTTAGTGATGGTAAAGTGCTTTTCAAATGGTGGATTCTTCTCTCTCTCTCTCTCTCTCTCTCTCTCTCTCTCTCTCTCTCTCTCTCTCTCTCTCTCTCTCACACACAGTTTATAGGTAGGAAATTGCGTTTCAAATGAATTTCTGTCTCTCTTTTTCTCTCTCTCTTTCTCTCTCTCTCTGCAGTTCCAAAAAATGTTTCAGATATTCTCTCTCTCTCTCTCTCTCTCTCTCTCTCTCTCTCTCTCTCTCTCTCTCTCTCTCTCTCCTGGTGTCTCTAGAAATTCGTTGTTGTACATTTACTGTGAAATTATTATGAAATTTGTTGTTGTACATTTCACTGTGAAATTACTGTGAGCTTTTGCATTTCGTTTGTACTCTTAGGCACTTTTGTAACATTTTCTCGTTTGTTTTTGTAAATATCAAAATTCTGGCCAGACTCATCAGTGACCGTTTTTGTTATATAATCTTGTTAAGTTCACCAGAGTATCTTACTTCTGTACAAATTCATCAGTGGCAATTTTGATTTATATAATTGTATTAAAATTACTAGAATAGCTTAATTCTGTACAAATTTATCAGTGGCCATTTTTGTTATATAATTTTATTAAGTTTACCAGAATATAAAAATTCTGCACAAATTCGTCAGTGGCCATTTTTATTGACATGATTTTATTAAAATTACCAGAATATCTTAATTCTGAACAAATTCGTAAGTGGCCATTTTTATCATATAATCTTATTGAGTTTTCATCAGTGGTAATCTTTATTTATATGATTTTATTAAATTTGCCAGAACATCTTAATTCTGTACAAATTCGTCAGTGGCCATTTTTGTTATATAATCTTATCAAGTTTTCATCAGTGGTAATTTTTATTTAGATGATTTTATTAAGTTTACCAGAATCTCTTAATTCTGTGCAAATTCATCAGTGGCCATTTTTCTTATATAATCTTATTAAGTTTACCAGAGCGTCTTCTCGTCTGTCGGCCTGTGTCTATATTAGTTATCCTTCCTTGAGTTTCTTTAGGTTTGACCTCATTATCCCCAGCTCGCGTTTCGTAATCCTATCTCATAATCCTATTTCATAATCCTATTTCATAATCCTATTTCATAATCCTCCTGAGTCTTAGCGTAGTCTTCAACATTCTTATTATTCTCTGTCTCTGTCTTCTTCTTCTCATCGTCATCACTGTGTTTTTTTTTTTTTAGTTTTCCTTAAAAGAAAACTATTGTGCCAGCTTTCTGTCCGCCGTCAGATCTTGAAAACTAATGAGGCTGAAGGAGCTTGCAAATTGGCATGTTGATCATCCGCCCTCAGGTCGTGAACATGCACCAAATTTGCAGCCCTCTGGCGGCCTCTTCAGTAGTTTTTATTTTATTCTGCAAAAGGTTAGTTAGCCATTTAATCGCATTTCACAACGATATGGGCCAGGCCACCACCGGGTCGTGGTTTAAGATTTCATGAGCGCGACTTCATGCGGCATTATACCGAGACCACCCGAAGATGAATTTATTTTCAGTGGCCTTGATTATACCTTTAGAGGCTGTACAGAGAAGTCGGTGCGCCGAAGGAACTTCGGCGCATTTTCTGTTTATTCATTGGTTATAGTTTATACGAGTTTTGGTTGGCTACTTTTGTCATCATTAAATTTATTGAAGGCTCGATAATCTTTATATATTTTTACATATGCTTATATATATATATATATACATATATATATAGATATAGATATAATAAGTATATATGTATGTGTATGTATATGTATATATATATATAATATATAATATATATATATATATATATATATATATATATATATATATATATATATATATGTATATATATATATATATATACAACATTAAGCCCTTGCTAACCACAGGGATTGCTCCGACAGAAAAAGTAATATCACTGTTGAATTGTGTAGAGACGTCCTGCTAAGAACATTTACATAACAGCGGCTATTCCTTCTGCATCCTGTGACATTGCAATGACGCTGGTCGTGATAGTCAGTGAGTGAATCTTTCTCTCTCTCTCTCTCTCTCTCTCTCTCTCTCTCTCTCTCTGCATCAAGGGCCATTGCGGTGACCTCATTTTATGGTGACCAGTCAATCAATTAGTCTCACTGTCTCTTTCCGGAATTGTCCACGGATTTAAGATGCTCTCTCTCCTCTCTCTCTCTCTCTCTCTCTCTCTCTCTCTCTCTCTCTCTCTCTCTCTCTCTCTATATATATATATATATATATATATATATATTATACAGTATATATATACATGTATATTTATAATATAAATAATATATATATATATTATATATATATAATATATATATATATATATATATATATATATATATATATATATATATATATATATATATATATATATATATATATATATATATATCATGCAGTCATTTATCATTCATCTGTTAGCAGTGAAACAGAAAGGTGAATTGATGATAGATAAATCAAATATTAAAGGCTGATGATCGATAAAATGGACCCAGATAATTGCGTTATGTAAATTCTTTGCTCTATCAGACATCACCTTTTATAGGCCTTTGTCCTTGGAAAAGGACATTCCTCCCGAAGACGCAGATGAGAGAGGAGAGAGAGAGAGAGGGAGTTAGTTCCACTTCAAATCGGTTGCGTAGTATCACCAGGTAGATTCCTGGGGAGCATCCTACTACCTACAATACCGAATATCCGGGCTTGTATCTATCTATCTATCTATCTATCTATCTATATATATATATATATATATATATATATATATATCCGTAATAGTTATCATTCTTTTACTTATAGCAATATTTATCATTCTTCTTATATAGAACAAGTAATTGAAGCCAAAGAATATCCTCCTATCTTCCCCAGAATACCTGAGTGACATAAGAGAGAGAGAGAGAAGAGAGAGAGAGAGAGAGAGAGAGAGAGAGATATAGTATAATAGTACCTTGCTTGCTCTACGATTTCCAGGTTCACGTTCGCCCAAGACAATGGGCCAGTTTTCTTTAATGTCACTATTGTTTGGGGACAGGGCATCCACAGGGTGATCTGGCATTACCTCCTCGACCCTGATGGGTGGCAGGCTCTCTCTCTCTCTCTCTCTCTCTCCTCTCTCTCTCTCTCTCTATATATATATATATATATATATATATATATGTGTGTATGTATACAATACCTAGAACTTAGTTAGAAATATTTTTTATATCAAAGATTTTTGGATGTAATTTGTGGATATTTTTATATTTACATATATATATACTGTATATGTATATACACATATATATATATATATATATATATATATATATATATATATATATATATATATATATATTTATTTTACGTGTGTGTGTGTGTGTACCACTGGATGAGGCTTTGTGTAAATAAGTGATCATTCATAAATTGCCCAAAAACCTTTTATATTTGGTACTTTTAAGAATTTTCCTGCTTTCAATCAGCAAGCAATTGTATAAGTAATTTATACAACTGATGACGAACTGAAAGCTTTATCGAGAGGAATCTTCTATTTTCCAGACCACAGACTTTTAGTATTTGAAGAATTTTTGATCCATACGACCCACAAAGAAAAACAAAAGTAGAACATTTCTTTCAGCTACTTAATGGTATGGCTCGAAAGGTATAATTATTGAGGAGAACGCCTCCTCCCCCCTCCCTCCTCTCAACCACCTCCTCTCCAGGTATGAGTGTTTCCTCTCATATCCTCCGCCAGGTCGGCAGGTATTGTGAGCGAAAGGTGATGAAGTAGAAAGTGAACCCGAATGTCATAGAACGAAGGGTTTCCGCCATTTTGGGTTGCCCCGGGGTTCAGGCAGGTCGTTGTACATGTGTCTGTTCAAGTTGAATCGAGGGTCTCAGCGTATCGAAAGAAGGTATGATGTATTTCTGACTTCTTCCTAAATAAACGCTATCATATTCTTTGAAGCTTAAGAATTTCAGTCAGTGGCCCCTTTGGTGGGATTGTTCATACGGACAGGTTCATCTTCTGAATAATAATAATAATAATAATAATAATAATAATAATAATAGTATTCTTTGGAAGCTTGAATTTCTAGTCAGTGGCCCCTTTGGTAGACTTTGTTCATATAATTGATTCATCTTCTGAATAATAATAATAATAATAATAATAATAATAATAATAATAATAATAATAATAATAATAATAATAATAACAAGATAAAATATTATTCACGTCAAATCTTCTAGCTGTGTTGATTTTGCCCAAAACTGATTCTGCATCATGCAATAACTAAGTATCCGGCTAATTATGATGTATTTCATGTTGTAAAATTCTGTCACGCCAAATCGCCTACTGTAGCTGGACTGATTGTCTCCATAACAGATTCAGCATTTTGCAGTAACTAAGATGAATTGATTGGCATGGAAAAACTAAGTATGGATTGATTGGCATTTTAGCGTCAGTACTTTTAAACATCAAATTTCGCTTACTTCTTCAAAAGGGAGATACATTTTGGTCTTTTGCTGTAAAAGAAAACTATTGCGCCGGCTTTGTCTGTCCGTCCGCACTTTATTCTGTCCGCCCTCGGATCTTATAAACTGACGGGGCTAGAGTGCTGCAAACTGGTATGTTGGTCATCCACTCTCCAGTCATCAAACATACCAAATTGCAGCCCTCTAGCCTCAGTAGTTTTTATTTTATTTCAGGTTAAAGTTAGCCATAATCGTGCTTCTGGCAACGGTATAGATAGGCCACCACCGGGTCGTATTTTTAACTTTCATGGGCCGCGGGTCATACAGCATTATACCGAGACCACTAATGATAGATCTGTTTTCGGTGGCCTTGATTATACGATGTGGCGGCTGTACAGAAAACTTCGGCGCATTTTTCACTTGTTTACTTTTCTTCACGAAACAAATTGGCTGGCAATATTTACATTAATTTTCGGTCAAGAGAAACGAAAATTGCAATTTTTATCACTCAGAGCTTAGTAACACTTACATAAAAATATTTATTTTTTCACCAAGTCAGTTTTATTACCTCAGATAACTGAAAAAAAATATAAATAAAAAATGATGTTAAAACTGAACGATAGTCTCGAAATCATTCATACGATTTAGCGTTTAATCGGATTATAAGAATGTCACTTCACATACACTCAAGTTAAATTTGATTCTCTCTCTCTCTCTCTCTCTCTCTCTCTCTCTCTCTCTCTCTCTCTCTCTCTCTCTCTCTCACAGAATACGCCAGCTTTTCAGATAAATTAATAGCAGGAACAAACGTGTAATATACACATCACGGAAATTCTCTCTCTCTCTCTCTCTCTCTCTCTCTCTCTCTCTCTCTCTCTCTCTCTCTCTCTCTCTCTCTCTCAGAATACGCCAGCTTTTCATGTAAAGTAATATCAGGAACAATCAAACGCATTATGGAAATTCTCTCTCTCTCTCTCTCTCTCTCTCTCTCTCTCTCTCTCTCTCTCTCTCTCTCTCTCTCTCTTCTTATTGAATCATGGAGAGGTGGGCAGATGTGGAGTCACCAGTAGAGGTCACCTACAGACAATAGGGAGGCGCGACCCAGAAGAGAGAGAGAAGAAGGAGAGAAGAAGAAGAAGAAGAAAAAGAAAAGAAGAAAGAAGAGGAAAGAGAAAATCTGAAAAAAAGGAAAAGAAAAAATAGAAAAGTATAAAGAACCAATTCTCCTCGGGTTGGTGTACGTGTATGAATATTTACTTGTGTACTTGCAGATGTATGTATATATATGTATACTGTATGTATATATACATATATATTAGCAACAGTGAAATTATATATATGCGTCTTTTATGTAATTTACTTTCGTGTGGATGCATAGTGCATATGGAAGTGAGACTGGAAATATACATGTATGTCTGTGTATGAAAATGTATACTGGGTAGTGCGTACATACATGCGATTGAGACCTTGATAAGTATAAATTCTGTACTAAAATCTTGGTTTTTTTTACGTTCTTATGCATGTGCTAATGTATGATCTTATTAGTAACTTATATGAGCAAATATTTGCGTTTGGGATTATATCCAGTATATAGAAAATCGGGAACTGATCATTTCGATACGAACTCTATTTAATGGAAAAAAAGGTACCGCGCATGCGCGCTTTTTGCTTTTGTTCGAAAGCAAAAAGATCCCGTGCAAAAAGTCACTGGCTAAACGTATATTATAAATCCCACAAAAAAAAGAGTAAAAAATGCCCCGAAGTTTCTTCGGCTCAGTCGAATTTTCTGTGCAGCGTATAATCAAGGCCACCGAAAACAGATCTATCTTTTCGGTGGTCTCGGTATGTCTGTATGAGCCCATCGATCCATGAAACTTTTCCACAGCCCGAGTGATTTTTGATATCCTATATCGTTGCTAGAAGCACGATTATGGTTAACTGCTTATGTAAATAAAATAAACTACTGAAGCTAGAGGGCTGCAATTTGGTATGTTTGATGATTGATGGATGATCAGCATACCAATTTGCGGCCTATCAATGAATTTGAGATCTGAACGGACAGTAGTTTTTAAATTAGTGCGGACAGAATAAGTGCGGACATAAAATTAAGTACAAGAATAAGTGCGGACAGAAAAAGTGACACCAGAATAAAGTGCGGACGGACAGACAAAGCCAGCACAATAGCTTTCTTTTATAGAAAACTAAAAAAAAAAACATTGTAACTCTTTAATCCGGTGCGCATGTCCGCTCGCACGCGCAAATGCGTACGAATGCATTCGCGCGCCGAAAAGTATTTTTTACAAACTACAAAATCCGAATGTGTTAGGTCGAGGACGACCTCCCATTCTCATTTGCCTCCTATTGTCAACCCCCGATTGTCTGTCGCCAAGGTATTCCTGCCACATGTCTCTCGATCTTTTGTCGTGTCCTTCTGCCACTCGCTATTTCATCACCGATTGCTTTTCGTTTGTATTGTATTTTTTTTTTTTTTTTTTTTTTGTGGAAGGGGTTGCAGGGTTCATCTGGAGCATGGTGGGCGTAGGGTAGGGTATGGTAGGGTGTGCTAGGTTTAGAAGGGGCGAGGTGGATTACCCAAGGCGAAGTTTGGGGTAATGGATTGCATTCTTTTCGAACGCCAGATGTTTTGGGGAGCTTTTTGGGTCCTTGCAGTGTGGAGTTTTCGGCTTTCGTTTTTGTTTTTCATTGAGATTTCATTGTTACGCTTTAGTAGCCTGTTTATAATAGGGAAATCTGGAGCTTGGCAAGAATTCCAAAGCCTGGTGTACAGGGAAGGAAGTAACTGTTGACATAGGAATTATGAAAAACTCATAATGAAATAGTTCTTTATTTTCATAACGTGTCTTTTCCATTTCTCTTTTCAGGGTGAGTGTTGTCATACAGTTTTTCTTTTTTCGTACATGAAGGCTGATTGCTAAGTAGATATTCCTGTCTGTGCTTCGTCAACGTCAGGTAAGGTTATGTATTGATTTCATCATCGTTAAAACAATGTTTGGGTATCGTAGTGTTAATGTTGATGTTTTCGCTTTACGAGAAAATCTCCATTCTATATTGGGTGAAGGTTCCTTTTCACTTTTGCATTTCTGCCCTAAAATGGAAGACTGCAGTATCTGCAGAAATACAACACTGGGAAAAATGGTAGATACTGCAGTTTTCCCTTGCCTTACTACTGATTTTGCAGGTACTGCAAATGCGACCCACTAAATCTCGCGGAAAGCACTGAAGAATCATTCTGAAACTGCGGTAACTTGCGTATTAGTGTTTCACGAGCCCAGTAGATGGCATGTCTCAGTTTCGAAAATTGTACAGACACTGCAAATGGGACCCCCTAAATAAAGCCTTGAAGAATCATTCTGAAACTGCAGTAACTTTTGTGTATTAGTGTTTCACGAGCCCAATAGGTGGCATATCTCAATTCCGAAAATTTTGCAAATATTGCAGTTTTCCAATTCAGGGCAGAATGGCTGGATGGTAATTTTGAAGCAAATGTCGTGACGAGGATATAACATTCCGAGTGAAGTGAAAGCGGAAGTGAGGACTGAAGTGCAAGGTACCATGAGTGGAGTGAATGCAGTAGGGTTTTGAAAGGTGTTGATCTCTGGAATATAGGATTCTGGTTTGGAGTAACGACTGAAGCGAGAATTTGGAGAAAGAGGAATCATACCAAGAAAATACTCAATAAAGAGGCAGTGGAAAGAAGTGGCAATAAAATTGAAGAGAGAAGGAGATGAAAAGCAACCTGTAAAAGGGGTGAGTGGGCATTAATTAAGAAAGAGGAGGAACGAGGGAAGAGAAAAAAGCTTGAGAAGAAAAGCGATAAAGAATATAAATGAGGGAAACAGTAGACATAAAAAAAAAGATAAAAAACTTTGTGACTGAAATAAAAAAAAGAGAAATGTAGATAGACGTGTGATAGGGAGGGAATTAAGGAAAGTAAAATGAATGGGTAGGAGAAAGCGATAATTTTTAGAGAAAGGGGAGAAAAGAATTAGAGAAAACAATGCCAGCGGAGAAAGTGTCACCGCTTGAAGGTTAAAGAAAGATGGGAAGAAGAACAAGGGAATGAAACGCAAGAGGCGAAGGTGAAGTTTGACGAAAATAGAAATAGAGTAATTGTAGATTAAAAAGTAAGTGAAAATTAGAGAAAGTTCTGAAACAAAGTGCTTGATAAAAATGCAAATAAAGAGTAATTACAGTTTAAAAATTTGAATGAAAATAAGATAAAAAACATTTTGAAAGATGGATTAATAAAGAAATAGAAATAAAGAGCAAAGATTAAATGAAAAAAAATAAAAAAAAGGACACAAATGGAAATAAAGAGTAATTATAGATAAAAAAATAATAATAAAAGAAAAATCTGTTGAAAAATTAATTGATACATTCCAGAAAAAAATAATAATAAAAACTTTATGAAAGACTGCTAAACGAATACATGTATAGACTATTATGATAGGGAAAATATAAGAATATATGCATATAAAAGGTGTCATATAAAAATCACTGATTCATTAATATTGGATTAGAAGGGGGAAATGAGTCAGTAAATTGAACACTAATGGGAATTTGTGGAAATGGAAATGAGTAGGAGAAATGAGAATGAAATGAAGAGGGTCGTTGAAAAAATACAAGTAAAGATTGAGAAAGAAAATATTGTGATACACAATCACTATTATTATTATTATTATTATTATTATTATTATTATTGCAATCTTGATGGCGCGTGCTACCCTGCGCTGGAACCGGGTGTGATTATAATATCAATGCGAATGAATAAAGGTATGGATTCAGATCCATGAAGGGAGAGAAAGAAGAGGAAGAATGTGCGGGGAGAGAGAGAGAGAGAGAGAGAGAGAGAGAGAGAGAGAGAGAGAGAGAGAGAGAGAGAGAGAGAGAGAGGAAAATTACCATGAAAAAGAAATGAAATGAGAGAGAGAGGGGTGAGGGAATTACCATGAAAAAGAAATGAGAGAGAGAGAGAGAGAGAGAGAGAGAGAGAGAGAGAGAGAGAGAGAGAGAGAAAAATTACCAAGAAAAAGAAATGAAATGAGAGAGAGAGAGAGAGGGAAGGGGGAGAAATACTATGAAAAAGAAATTAAATGAGAGAGAGAGAGAGAGAGAGAGAGAGAGAGAGAGAGAGAGAGAGAGAGATGAGAGAGAGAAGACCAAGAAAGAGAGATGAAATGACCAAGAAAAAGAAATGAAAAATGAGAGAGAGAGAGAAAATTACCAAGAAATGAGAGAGAGAGGGAGAGGAAAATTACCAAGAAAAAAAGAAATGAAAGAGAGAGAGAGAGTAGGGAAAATTACCACGGAAAAAAAAAAGAAATGAAATTAGAGCCAGAAAAATCATACTCTTCCATCTGCATTTTCGTATTAAGAGAATGAAAAAACTTTGGACTTTAAGAAAGAAAGAAGAAAAGAAGAAAAGAAAGAAAGAGGGAGGAATGGAAAATTTCTTATCTGCATAGCGGGAGCGAGCAAAGTTTTCGCTTCTTTTTTATATTTTTACTTTTTTAATATTTTTTATTATTTTTTCTTTTGTAAGGCGGTTCTTATGTTTTAGAATTTTAATTATATTCATGGGGGGCGGGGAAAACTCGACTTTCTCTAAGTGGTTTTTCCGCTGGGAAATCGGCCACTTATATTTTCAAGTCCGAGTTTTTTTTTTTCGGGGTTCCTGTGAGGAAGTTCAAAAAACAGGCCGCTGGAAGCTTCCATGGGTGGGATATTTTATTTTTTATTTTTGCATACATCTCTGTCTTGCATATGTATACATATATATACCTATATATATACCTATATATATATATATATATATATATATATATATATATATATATATATATATATATATATATATATATATATATATATATATATATATATATATATATATATACACACACGAAACGACCCTGGCATTTTTCATATTTTTACGCGTGACTTCACGCTTTGTTTACAAATGCGCTCTCGTGCAAATTGTGATGAGGTATGCAGTTATATATTTTTTTTTAGCAGAAACATTGCTATTTTTATTTATTTATTTTTTTTTTTTTTTAGATTTTCAGTGGCCAGATATTTTCCGGAGGATTATTTTGTCAGTGTCACAATGTTTCAACCCGGTTCGTTTTCCGATATTTTCGGTCCTCTGGTCTAAAGGACAAAAACATGCCGTGTGAAATATGTATATATTTTATATATACATGTATATTTGTATTTATGAATATATGAATGAATTTTATCACATCACCGTGATTCATATACAGGCATTAAGTTACAAATGTCCTTTAATATCTAATTCGCTCTACCTCGGAAATAATATATTTTATTATGTATGTTAACCAAAGGGGAATTTTTTAGTTGACAGTAAGTTCGTCGTCTCGTGGGCTCGAACCACGGAAGACAAGAACTCAGGACTACAGTGACGCGCATTAAACCACACGGCCATCAATTGAGGTATATATGTATATAAACACATATACTTATATATGTATATATATACATTATATATATGCATCTATATACATATATATGTATAAATATACATAATCTGTACGTACAGTATACATGCATGTTTGCGATTAAATAAAAAATAGGCACCATAAAGATATACACTAAAGCGACGGCCGGTGTTCTGCGGTCAGCTCATTCACGCACTGATGAATGGCCCCCGACCAATTATTAGGATGGTTCCTTCCCTATTCAGGAAAGTCTCTCCCCAGAGCGTGACTTATGGCAGTCGATAAGCGATCAATAGACAGTTTATAGGTTGCCAATAAGTGCGGAAAAACTGGTGAATGTTTTTGTACCGTATTTTTTTTTCTACTTTGTTTGTGACTTTTGAGTTGAAGATAGAATTTAGGTCAAAGGCCAAGCACTGGGATCTGTGAGGTCATTCAGCGCTGGAACGGAAATTGATAGTAAGAAGGCATGAACTTATCTTTATGGGTAAAGGACAAACCCCTATTTAATTGGCACACACCACTGTTTGACTGGTAAACTTATCCTCTTTGGGTAAAGGACAGACTGCTCTTTAATTGGCAAACTTATCTTTTTTGGATAAAGGACAAACCACTATTTAATTGGCAAACTTATCTTTTTTGGATAAAGGACAAACCACTATTTAACTGGCAAACTTATCTTTTTTGGATAAAGGACAAACCACTCTTTAATTGGCAAACTTATCTATTTTGGGTAAAGGACAAACCACTATTTAATTGGCAAACTTATCTATTTTGGGTAAAGGACAAACCACTATTTAATTGGCAAACTTATCTTTTTTGGATAAAGGACAAACCACTATTTAATTGGCAAACTTATCTATTTTGGGTGAAGGACAAACCACTATTTAATTGGCAAACTTATCTTTTTGGGTAAAGGACAAACCACTATTTAATTGGCAAACTTATCTTTTTGGGTAAAGGACAAACCACTATTTAATTGGCAAACTTATCTATTTTGGGTAAAGGACAAA
This sequence comes from Macrobrachium rosenbergii, assembly GCF_040412425.1. Classification (NCBI taxonomy): domain Eukaryota; kingdom Metazoa; phylum Arthropoda; class Malacostraca; order Decapoda; family Palaemonidae; genus Macrobrachium; species Macrobrachium rosenbergii. The sequence goes on from NC_089771.1 coordinate 33,905,508, forward strand.
CCACTATTTAATTGGCAAACTTATCTTTTTGGGTAAAGGACAAACCACTATTTAATTGGCAAACTTATCTTTTTGAGTAAAGGACAAACCACTATTTAATTGGCAAACTTATCTATTTTGGGTGAAGGACAAACCACTATTTAATTGGCAAACTTATCTATTTTGGGTGAAGGACAAACCACTATTTAATTGGCAAACTTATCTTTTTGGGTAAAGGACAAACCACTATTTAATTGGCAAACTTATCTTTTTTGGGTGAAGGACAAACCACTATTTAATTGGCAAACTTATCTTTTTGGGTAAAGGACAAACCACTATTTAAATGGTAAACTTATCTTTTTTGGATAATGGACAAACCACTATTTAATTGGCAAACTTATCTTTTTTGGGTGAAGGACAAACCACTATTTAATTGGCAAACTTATCTTTTTTGGATAAAGGACAAACCACTATTTAATTGGCAAACTTATCTTTCTTGGGTAAAGGACAGACTGCTATTTTTTTCGGGTAATGGGCAGACTGCTATTTTAATTGGTAAACGTATCTTTATGGGTAAAGAACAGACCAATCTTACAGTAAATTGGTAAAACGTATCTTTTTGGGTAAAGGTCAAACCACTATTTATAGCTGTACCTTCCAGAAGTCTTCCTACACCAACATCTCTGCTTCTAAAAGCGCGACCTCCTTTTCTACCCAATTTATGCGATGGTCGAGTTTCAAAATTGGATTAATTAGGACATTGTTTATCCGCAGGTCCATTTTTACCTGTTTTGTATTTTGGTGCACAGACCTCTTCTCAGGCATCAACAACACCAGCCGTTTTCATTTCAGACACAATAGGTTTCAATTAAACTTTCTGAAAGGTATTGTAATAGATAATCTTCCACGTGAAGTAAATGGCATTTTTACAAAGACACAAATTAGCTTTAAAAGAATTATATTTTGAGGACATGAAAAATACGAAGCCTTTCGAATTACCTGACCACTTTCGGTTTGAAAATTGACTTACGTATCATCCAACATTTTGATATATCTAGATGTTTGAATTGACAGTTGCATTTTGGTTAATCAGAGGTTTTCGACCTCATCTTCAGGATTAATTGAATTGCTTAGTGGTTAATCAGTATTGGTTAATCAGAGGTTTTCGACCTAATCTTATGGATTAATTCAATTGCTTAGTTGTTAATCAGTATTGGTTAATCAGAGGTTTTCGACCTAATCTTAGGGATTAATTGAATTACTTAGTGGTTAATCAATATTGGTTAATCAAAGGCTTTCAGCCTCATTTTAGGGATTAATTCAATTGCTTAGTGGTTAATCAGTATTGGTTAATCAGAGGTTTTCGACCTCATCTTGAAGATTAATTGAGTTGCTTAGTGGTTAATCATTATTAGCTCACAACTTGAACCAATTTTGATACAAATAAATATTTGGATTAAAAATAACATATTTTGGTTAATCAGAGTTTTCAACCTCATCTTGAAGATTAATTGAATTCCTTAGTGGTTAATCAGTATTCGGACGACCAAACCTGCTCACTGGTTAGCTGACAACTTGAACCGGCAGACTTTGGGATTAACCGGCCCACGGAGCGCTCGCGCGCGCTTGGAGAAAGAAAGAAAAAGAAAGATGGACGTGGGGAATATGCTCATCACCATCTCTTTAGCGAGTTTTCTCGAAAATCGGGGGGGAAGGGCGTCCTGAACCTGACGGGTTTCATTCCAGTCACATTCTTATTCAAATAACCGGATTCTGTATTTGAGCCGAGAGCGAGAGGAGTGTCAAGGCCTGTCAACAGGATTCCAGATTGCTGGAATGGACTCCTTGTGCCTGTGTCTCCGTCTGACTGTCTGTCTGTGTAAAAATCTCTCTCTCTCTCTCTCTCTCTCTCTCTCTCTCTCTCTCTCTCTCTCTCTCTCTCTCTCTCAGAATCAATTGCTGGAATGGGCTTATCTGCTTGTGTGAAATTGAGTACAGCTGAAGAGTGGGGACTATTTCATTAATTCTCTCCTCCCCTCTCTCTCTCTCTCTCTCTCTCTCTCTCTCTCTCTCTCTCTCTCTCTCTCTCTCTCTCTCTCTCTGAATTGCCGACATGGGCTTACCTGTCTGTGAACAATTGAATACAGTACAAGAGTGGGAACTATTTAATTAAGTTCTCTCTCTCTCTCTCTCTCTCTCTGCTGAATTGGGCTTACCTGTCTATATGTAACTGAATACAGTAGGAGAGTGGCAACTATTTAATCAGTCTCTCTCTCTCTCTCTCTCTCTCTCTCTCTCTCTCTCTCTCTCTCTCTCTCTCTCTCTCTCCAACTTCTGACCTACTTTTACATACCAGAGCTTCGATAATTGCTCCAGAGTCGAAATATCAAACGCCTGTCCTTGCCACGTAACTCGCAACTCGTTTAGTTCAACAGAAAAGAAAAAGAGAAGTTATTTGAAATCATTCGATGGAGCTAAGGGCCATATTTGCCCTAAAAAATGTCAGAATTTAACTTTAAAGATTTTCTTGCGTGGGCGACGATTAATAGTACAGCGGCTCTGTTGATACTTTGCTCAGAAAATTCTCTCTTGGGATGATGGCCGCCGTAATTACTCTTTTTTGATTAGTTCTTCCTAGATGTATTTAGTCATTATGTAATTTTTTTAATTTCTATAAAGGAAAACTACTGTGCCGGCTTTGTCTGTCCGTCCGCACTTTATTCTGTCCGCACTTTTTTCTGTCCCCACTTTATTCTGTCCGCACTTTTTTCTGTCCTCACGTTTTCTGTCCGCCCTCAGATCTTAGAAATTACTGAGGCTAGGTGGCTGCAAATCGTTATGTTGATCATCCACCCTCCAATCATCAAGCATACCAAATTGCAGCCCTCTAGCCTCCTCAGTAGTTTTTTAAAATTTTGTTTAAGGTTAAAGTCAGCCATAATCTTGCCGCTGGCAACGATATAGGATATTTGTATCGAGTATAAAAGAAATATTTCAAAACCTGGATCATTTGTATCGAGTATAAAAGAAATATTTCAAAACCGTGATAAATTATTAAGTATAAAAGAAATATTTCAAAACCGTGATAATTGTATTGAGTATAAAAGATATATTTGAAAGCCGTGATAGTTTAGATTAATTATAAAAGAAATATTTCAAAATCTTGATCGCTTGTATCGAGTACAGAAGAAATATTTCAAAACTGTGATCATTTGTATCGAGTACAAAAGAAATATTTCAAAACCTTACGAAACATCATTCAGTTTTGTGAACTAAAATGACACTACGCTTGGAAAGATGAGAGCTGAATTGCAGGTTTTCCGACCTAAATAATTTTCAAATCTTCGCAACTTTAAGAAACATCATTCAGTTTTGTAAACTAAAATGACACTACGCTTGGAAAAACGAGAGCTGGATTGCAGGTTTTCCGAGTTAAATCATTCTAAAACCCTTAGAGACAAAAGAACAGGCTCATTAAATCGCCACTGGATGAGTAAACTCTGAGCAGACATTATCCTCCTCAGTCGTTTATTTACCTTCTGGAAATTTGAGATTGTAATCGCTTCCAAGCGCTTCAAAGGTATTACAGGAGTGATACAGTGTGATACAGTTTAAGGGAATAGATAAAAGCCGTTACGTGATGCAGTTTCAGGTTGGAAAAATAAATACGTTTTATCTTTAGTGATGAGAAATATCTCTTGTGTTTTTTCTCCCGATCTGCTGAACGGTAAAGCAGATTTAACATATGTGATTTATTACTCTATGAATACAATTTTGGATCTGCTCCAATAGCTCTGGAGATTGTTAATAAGATGGCGAGATTTCTGCTTCTTGATTTTCCTCGCCCATGAAACCTTCGTGCTGTAGAATTTTATACCCTCTTCTGTGTTCCTTGCATCAAATGATCTCCTGTGTGTTGTTGCATAAAAGGAAAACCGAATGAGTCACACTTTTTATGCACATGTCATAAAATCGATTTGGTTTTCCTTGCCCATAAAACCTTCGTGCTGTAGAATTTTATACCCCCTTCTGTATTCCTTGAATCGTACAATCCCGATCTCTTGTTTTGTTGTTTAAAAAAAAAAATGAACAAGTCACATTTTTATGCAAATCTCATAAATATACTTTTGCAGACCTTTGCGGATTCCTCTGAGGAAATATACTTTGGCAGACCTTTGCGGATTCCTCTGAGGAAATATACTTTGGCAGACCTTTGCGGATTCCTCTGAGGAAATATACTTTGGCAGACCTTTGCGGATTCCTCTGAGGAAATATACTTTGGCAGACCTTTTGCGGATTCCTCTGAGGAAATATACTTTTGCAGACCCTTGCGGATTCCTCTGAGGAAATATACTTTCCAGACCTTTTGCGGATTCCTCTGAGGAAATATACTTTGGCGGACCTATTTGGATTCCTCTGAGGAAATAGACTTTGGCAGACCTTTTGCGGATTCCTATGAGGAAATATACTTTGGCAGACCTATTTGGATTCCTCTGAGGAAATATACTTAGGCAGACCTTTGTGGATTCCTCTGAGGAAATATACTTTGGCAGAACTTTGCGGATCCCTCTGAGGAAGTATACTTTGGCAGAACTTTGCGGATTCCTCTGAGGAATTATACTTTGGCGGTTTCCTCTGAAGAAGTATACTTTGGCAGAACTTTGCGGATTCCTCTGAGGAAATATACTTTGGCGGATTCCTCAGAGGAAATATACTTTGGCAGAACTTTGCGTATTCCTCTGAGGAAATATATCCGCGCTCCAGCACGCACTCAGTACTTTGTCAGACCTTTGCGCATTCCTCTGAGGAAATATACTTTGGCAGACCTTTGCGGATTCCTCTGAGGAATTGTATCCGCCCTCCGGCACACGCTCAAGCGGAATATGACAAAGAAACCCCCAATATTCGTGGATGCGAGTTTAACGCAATCAAGATGGATGATAACTGTGCTTTTAACAAAGCCCCTATGACGTGTCAGTCATGATTCCCCTCCCTCTCAGCCTTTTGCGGTTGAAGCCCCGAATGATACGCCTCTTGAATTCGCAATTTTATTCTGTTAAATTACCGTTCAAGGATTTCTCTCTCTCTCTCTCTCTCTCTCTCTCTCTCTCTTTATTATTGTTTCTTTTGTAGGTGGTTAGTTTCTTTGTATCGTGGGGAATTATGCTATAATTGATATGTTTGTTAACTTACATGTCAGGGTTAATTATACTTTATAGAACCTATTTGTTTGTGATAAGTTTGACCACTTAGTCTGCAAGATAAACTGATGACAGGCGCAGCTAATTTACACACACACACACACACACACACACACACACACACACATATATATATATATATATATATATATATATATATATATATATATAACTTTATCACGTACACAATTATCTGTGCATTCATACAATTGCTAACAGGACCTCATTGAAGCTGGATGGTATCTAGCGGAGATAATTATTCAATAAAAGTACAAGCTTTCCAGGGCTAACAGTCCTCATCGTCAAGTATCCATCGAATGACCGGACACGCAGTCCAGCTGTAATTATGTGTGTGTGTGTGTGTTTGTGTGTGTGTGTGTGTGTGTAGTAATTTACTATTTCCTTGCGTGCAAGCGAGCGCCGTTCAGTTCATCCTCTCGGAACCAACTTAAATTTGACACCGCTGCAAACGCGAACCTTACTGCTGTTCCTGAATGAGTCAGGTAAAAAAATCCCCCCTAACACTCCTATGGAGGAAAAAAAAAAACCCTCCCCCTAACGCCCCTAAATTACCCCTGAGCAGCACGTGTTTCCCGTTTCCTCTCGGGGCGACACCGCCCTCCTCTAAAATACGGGTAGTTCCCAACCAGAGGAGCTAGGCGGGCGTACCTCAAGGTCCCATGCTCCTGCCGCCGCTGTTTCTACTGGTGGCATTCACGCTCTTTAACCGCGCGCTGGTATGTAACAGCTGCAGCTGCTGTTATTGCTTCTCCTCCCCCTTCTGAAGGGAGACCCTCCTTCCTTTTCCCCAGGTGGACAAACAGGTGTCTTTTGGGGGATAATTGCGGAAATTGGACGTGACGTCTGTTTTGTTCATGATTTCATACTTTGGGGCCCGAGTGGGATTAGTAGTTGTTTTAGGCGTTACGAGCTAGTGCGTTTCTGTTGATTATTATTTTTATTATTATTATTATTATTATTATTCAGAAGATGAACACTCTTCATATGGAACAAGCCCACCAAAGGGACCATTTACTTGAAATTCAAGCTTCCAAAGAATACTATTATTATTATAATTATTATTATTATTATTATTATTATTATTATTATTATTATTATTATCCAGAAGATGAACACTCTTCATATGGAACAAGCCACCAAAGGGGCCATTCACTTAAAATTCAAGCTTCCACATAGAGTTGGTACTCATTAGGAAGTAAGAAAAGGTAATTGATTCTATTGATTTGCATACTCTCTGGCATAGGTAAAGATACCAATGGCTGTCTCATGTAAAAGTATTAGTTTGATATATACTTTTCTTTTTTATTTCATTTTCATTACTTGCTTTATAAAGGGTTGGAGCTCTTTGTATTTACATGCTAGGTTATAAATAATAAGGATTTTCTTTCTTTAAATTTATTTTGTCAGCCTTTTATACCGTGTTCCATTCACTGATTGTAGATTGCTTTTGTTTCGCGTGTGAAACGTTTTACTTTTCCTGTACTTCTAAAGATGAGCTGGTAAAATGGTTCCAGAATCCAATTGGATTAGTAAAAGAGAGGTGCGAGAGAGAGAGAGAGAGAGAGAGAGAGAGAGAGAGAGAGAGAGAATGATGATGATGATTTTATAAACTGTAATTTTTCAACTCGCTTTATTACTGTAAGCGGTTAAAATATTCAGACCTAACATATAATTACATTTTTGCATTAAGAGGTAATGTTACTTTTAATGTTCTGTAAAGGAAAACTGTTGTGCCGGGTTTGTCTGTCCGTCCGCACTTTATCCTGTCCGCACTTTTTTTCTGTCCGCCCTCAGATCTTCAAAACTACTGAGGCTAGAGGGCTGCAAATTGGTAGGTTGATCATCCATCCTCCAATCATCAAACATACCAAATTGCAGCCCTCTAGCCTCAGTAGTTTTTACTCTGTTCAAGGTTAAATTTAGCCATAATCGTGCTTCTGGCAACGATATAGGACAGGCCACCACCGGGCAGTGGTTAAAGATTCATGGGCCGCGGCTCATACAGCATTACGCCGAGACCACCGAAAGATAGATCTGTTTTCGGTGGCCTTGATTATACGCTTAACGAAAAACTCGATTGCGCCGAGGAAACTTCGGCGCATTTTTTATTTGTTTTATATTATTACAGCCATGTACCTACCGTCATCTAAATCGCTTTTGATAGTGTTTATAGTGAACTCAGATAAATCATCATTAGGGTTCTGGTACCTTTATTGTTCCCAGCATAGGAAATGAAATAGCACTGTATGTAGTTGGTTCAGCTCTCTCTCTCTCTCTCTCTCTCTCTCTCTCTCTCTCTCTCTCTCTCTCTCTCTTTTTATTTCAGTTGCCAAAACCTGCAGTTCACACAGTATTAAATTCTTATGATCATTGATTTATCGGTATATATTTTTTTTACTAATCTTATGGCGTCTCGACTGGGGGAATATCGGCGCCCAACCCACAATAATCTATTTCTATATCGTTCACTAAAATTATCCAAGCATAACTGATGTACGGTATTCCATCCGGCGCAATCGAGTTTTCTGTACAGCCGTTACAGCGTATAATCAAGGCCACCGAAAACACATCTAGCTTTCGGTGGTCTCGGTATAATGCTGTATGAGCCGCGGCCCACGAAACTTTAACCACGGCCCCGGTGTTGGCCTATCCTATATCGTTGCCAGACGCACGATTATGGCTAACTTTAACCTTAAATAAAATCAAAACTACTGAAGCTAGAGGGCTGCAATTTGGTACGTTTGATGATTGGAGGGTGGATGATGGACATACCAATTTGCAGCCCTCTAGCCTCAGTAGTTTTGGTATTCTTTTACAGAAAACAAAAAAGGAAAAGTTAAAGAAAGAAAAAACATCAAATCTCCATTAAGATAAGTCGCTTTTTTGGAATCTCGGTTCGACTGTCTTGTTCTGCAAACGGCTTTTGCTTGTAGTAACATCTAATCACCTTTTTATGATTTTTCGATTTTGGATATATTGAAGAGGCGGGAGGGTTTAGAGGACGGGGAATCGTGACGCACAGATTTCATTGGATTGTCAATAATTTTTTTATTTTTTTTATTTTCTTCTCTTTGAAGACAGTATGAGCCCTGAATAGACCTTTTCGTTTATGCGCCGGCTCTTGCATCTAATACCTTACACACACACACATACATACACACGCGCACACACGTGTATACATACTGTATATATATATATATATATGTGTGTATATATAAATATATATGTGTATAATTATGTGTACATACACATTTTTATATATATATATATATGTATATATAAACATTCATACATTATATATATATATATATGTATATATATATATATATATATATATATATATATATATATATATATATATATATATATATATATATATATATATATATATATATATATACATACATGCACATACATAAATCACACTGCTTCAATAAAAGGGGCCTCACCTGTCAAAATGACCAGAAAATATTAGGCGAGAGAAAGAGACCGCCACTCGCCATTTATACTGCTTCATCATACTTTGAATACTCCACAATACCATGTTCCCAAAAATTACATATTATAAAAATATTGGATAAAAGAAAACAATACAAATTCACTCATTCATTTATTTGCGCAGTAGCTCCCTCGTACGTTATGCGGGCGCCATTATTGCGAACGCGGAATAATAAACGCGGGCATTTAACTCTTCCGCCGGAATTGTGATTGGAAATAAAGCGGGAGGGAAGACGATAAATCAACGGTATTTGTTAATTAAGTCAATATAAAACTGAATGGCACAAAAGTATATCACTGAACGAAAGCTTGGGCGTTTGAACGATATTCTGCCCTGAAATGGAAGACCGCAGTATCTGCAGAAATACAGAACTGAGAAAAATGGAAGGTACTGCAGTTTTCCCTTGCCTTACTACTGATTTTGCAGATACTGCAAATGGGACCCCCTAAATATTCGTGGAAATATTTGTGAAACTGCAGTAACTTGTGTATTAGTGTTTCACGAGGCCAATAGGTGGCGTATCTCAATTTCGAAAATTTTGCAGATACTGCAAATGTGACCCCCTAAATAGAGCACTGAAGAATCATTCTGAAACTGCAGTAACTTGTGTATTAGAGTTTCACGAGGCCAATAGGTGGCATGTCTCAATTTCGAAAATTTTGCAAATACTGCAGTTGTCCATTTTAGGACAGTGTTGTACGAAGGGTGTGAATCTCAGAATAACCGTACTTATTTATTTTTATTAATTTAAAAATGAGTGCTACAAAAGTATATCACTGAACGAAAACGTTGGCATTTGGACGATATTGAGTGAAGTGTGTGAATTTCATATGTTCCATGATTTTGGCTTCAGTAGATTCCGGATGAAATGAAAATATTGTGAATTCCTCTGTATTAAAATATTGCTGAAGAATTTATATATATATATATATATATATATATATATATATATATATATATATATATATATATATATATATAGATAATATATATATATATATATATATAGAAATGATCAGCACATAATTACGTGTGGAACAAGAAATAAATTCTGACTCACATCAGGATCGAACCCAGGTTTTTCTATTGGTTGACAGAAGTCTCGTCTTTCAATGGAAAGACCCGGGTTCGATCCTGATGTGAGTCAGAAATATTAATATATACAGTATATATATATATATATATATATATATATATATATGTGTGTGTGTATATACGTGTGTGTGCGTGTGTGTGTATATATGTGTGTGTGTGTGTATATTCAGCTCTTTGATCGTCGAAAAATAATTCCACGAAAGAAAAAGAAAAAAAAAGCTACATTCTGATCTTCCGAACGCCCTACAATTCCTTGACGTCGTAGTTCGATCTCTTCTTTTGAGGAGGAGGAGGAGGGGGAGGAGGAGGAGGAGGAGGAGGAGGAGGAGGAGGAGATCACGGAGGCCGTGAAATCCGACACCCGTCAGTCAATCGATCAATCAATCTCGAATTGCGCAACACAAATATTTGTCCCTCAGTGCATCGATCGACGTAAAACGATGGCCTGATCTTTCGGGTTTTCCCTTGAACTGTCAGAAACGACTTAGTCTTGGCTTCGGTTGGGGTTTACCCTCTCTCTCTCTCTCTCTCTCTCTCTCTCTCTCTCATGTATAGTGTGTGTGTGTGTGTATGTAGAAACTATATGTCAAGTCCTTAGTTATTAAAAGCACTCTTAATATTGCAAAATATCATATTTATTATTTTCCATACTTCTTCTTCTCTTTCATATCATGAAGTGACGTCATCGACTCCCGGATGTACAGCAAGATAAATTTTCAGGAGAGGACACTCTTAAGTCCATTTTATTATTATTATTATTATTATTATTATTATTATTATTATTATTCAGAAGATGAAAAACCCTATTCATATGGAACAAGCCCACCAAAGGGGCCACTGACTTTGAAATTCCAGCTCCCAAAGAATATTATGGTGTTCATTAGAAAGAGTAACAGAAGGTAATGGGAAATACAGAGAGAAAGATCACTTATTGAAAGAAATGAAAAAGAAAAATGATTTTAATATTTCAGTGTAAAGTAAGATTCCATTAAATCTTATTTTTTAAAACTTTTGTTTCGTCATAACAGATCTGAATTGTATTTTTTTCACTTTTGTTTCATCATAAGTCTGAATTTTAGGTCTGAAGGGTTTTTTTTTTTTCACTTGTTTCATCGTAATAGGTCTGAATTTTATTATTTTTCGTTTTTGTTTCATCATAATAGGTCTGAATTTTTTTCACTTGTTTCATCGTAATAGGTCTGAATTTCATTATTTTCGCTTTTGTTTCATCATGGTAGGTCTGAATTTTTTTTTATTTTATTTTTTTCATCATAATAGGTCTGAATTTTTATTTATTTTTTCTTGTGTTTCATCATAGTAGGTCTGAATTTTAATTTTTTTCACTTTTGTTTCATGGTAATAGGTCTGAAATTTATTTTTTTTCGCTTTTGTTTCATCATAATAGGTCTGAATTTACACTTTTTAAAAGTGACAGTCTTACCTTTTAAATATACGTAGGTATTATTATCTCCTTCCGGTGGCTGCTTATACCCTGAAATTCCTCGCCCTTATTTTTTTTTTTTTTTTTGAATCTTTTCCCGAAAATCTCGGCCTTCGGAAACCACGAAGAAGCGAGCGTAGTGACGCAACTGAAGGTAATTATTCTTTTGTTCGTTCTGTTTCTTTGTGGATATACATGAAAAAGCATCCTCTTCAATACACATACACATGTATATGTATATATATATATACAGTATATATATCTATAAGTATATATATACATATATATATCTATAAGTACAGTATATATATTTATGTATACAAGACTTTCTTAGACAACTGGATATAAACTTCAATACACACACCTGAGGTACATGTATACGCATGCGCGCGTACATACGTGTATCCACCGTATGTCTGGAGTTGCGACAGTATCCTGTCATTACTACGAAAGAGTCCCTGAGCCAACGAGACCATAATTCCCAGCGCCCTAGAAAGCGAAACTTGTTTTGTGCAGGAAGGAATTTTCAGGAACGCGCCCATTACGAATTTCGCAATTCCCCTCAAAATTGAAGGTTTATACCCCCTACCCTACCCCCTCCACCCCCACCCCAGCGCCTCCTCGCATGAAAACGAAGCGATTGTTATTGTTGTGCTCTTTGGTATTGTTGTTGTTGGCTTCTAACAATCACTTCTGAGTATACCTTGCGGAGTGACAGTCGACCCTAATGACAGATGCGTGTTTCCCACGATCTCTTGATCGTCCGTTGGAAAGAATGGAATTGAAACCATTTATTGGGATGCGTCGTAGTTTGGCGACTTTTAGGTACTAGTGAAAGGAATATCTTTTGTATGTGTATAAATTCAAAAGTAAATAAGGCATTATTTATGTTTGTGGTTGTCAAGGGAATTAGTTTTTTGTGGGGGAGTCGCAGTGTGGAGATATTTCCGATCGTGGTGATGAATACTTTCGCTTATATTATTCTTTGATTTATTTCTAATTTTTTTTTTTTTTAGTTAAGAATGCAAATAATTGAATGTCGTGTTGGGTCTCTCTCTCTCTCTCTCTCTCTCTCTCTCTCTCTCTCTCTCTCTTTCTCTTTGAATCTTCTCTAATTTCGTTTTTTTTCTAGTTAAGAATGTAAAGAATTGGATGTTGTATTTGTATTTGATCTCTCTCTCTCTCTCTCTCTCTCTCTCTCTCTCTTTTTATTGAATATATATATATATATATATATATATATATATATATATATATATATATATATATATATATAGACACATATATATATGTATGTATATATGTATGTTTATATATAACGTCTTTATAATATATGGTATTAATAATAATAATAATAATAATAATAATAATAATAATAATGTAGTTCAAATCAGAATTAATGACAAAATGAAAGATTTTATTTATTTTTTTTTTTGACATACTAGGACCTCCACCATGCTAGTATACTTAATAACTTTTGGGAGTACAAGTTTTCCAGTTCTTCGTATTTCCTAACGTTTATACAGAATGACATAACTTTACATATAACTGCCAGATTTTTTAATTCAGTAATTATTCGATTCACACTGCAAAAGCTTTGTGAATATAACACTTTGTCAATATTTTGTAATGAATAATTTATAGGAAATAGATCATGCAAAATCTTCCTAAATATAATTGTAAATATATTCCGCATCCATCTCTGACAAGCGACCACAGATCAGAACGCCAGAATTGGAGAGGGAAAGAGCATAATTATTATTGATAATCACTGGAGGGTCATTACTGTAGCAGATGAGACGGTCCATTACCATAGCTGATGAAGGCGTTTTGATTTCGGCCGTTCAGATGGTTATCCGCCGGGCCATAATGATGCATAAATGTTTAGGCTGTCTGTAGGGGAGGTTTTCCTGGTCGAACTGGGTTGCATATTTGCTTTCTATCAACTCGTTTTGATTTCTGTTTATATGCATTTATCAACAAACGGGCCAGGAGGGTGGATGTGTCATGTCTCTCCTACCCTACCTACCTCGCCCGCACCCATGGCGGACAAACAGGTTTGTAGGAGGAGGGTGGATTTGTCATGTCTTCCTAAACCTCTGATTCCCTACTTGCCCCGTCCCCACCCGGCGGTGCCAGAAGTATGATTATGGCTAACTTTAACCTTAAATTAAATAAAAACCACTGAGGCTAGAGGGCTGCAATTTGGTATGTTTGATGACTGGAGTGTGGATGATCAACATACCAATTTGCAGCCCTCTAGCCTCAGTAGTTTTTCAGATTTGAGGGCGGGATAGAAAAATTTAGAATAACTTAGCAATAGGAGGTCTTTAGTCCTCAGAAAGCAACCTTGAAGCATCCTGGAAACATAGAGGAATTGTCACGTATTCCTGGAAACGAAATTCGTCCACCGGGAATCGACGGAAGCAGAAGTCGTGACTCTGGAATCAATTCCAGGTAGCGTCGTTTGACGGCGGAACGCGTTTGTTACTGTTCCGTAGTGGGAACTTTAAGCTCCAACTCTCCAGTTCTTTCGGGCATTCCCCAGTAATCCCCACCCCATCTACTTCCCTCCCCCCCAGGTACCAACTTCCTCCTCCTCCCTTCCCCAGGTACCATCTACCTAATCCCTTCCCCAGGTACCAAGCGAGTCATTATGCCTACTTGTTTCTATTTTTGTAAGAATTATCTCTCTCTCCCTCCCATTTTATTTCCGACTTCCTAATCTCTCTCTCTCTCTCTCTCTCTCTCTCTCTCTCTCTCTCTCTCTCTCTCTCTCTCTCTCTCTCTCTCTACCACTTTATTTCCGTCCTCCTAACCGCCTCCTTTCCCCAACCTCTCTCTCTCTCTCTCTCTCTCTCTCTCTCTCTCTCTCTTCCTGCCATTCAAATCATCATTACCGAAGGTTCCTCCCGTTTGGAAAAACAGTCTCCCTTTCCTGCACGATTTTTCCTTCCCCCCCAACCCTCCTTATTCCTTCCTAATCCCCTATACCCCTCCCAGGGAGGTTGAACCCCTCCCAAGGAGGTTGAACCCCTCCCAAGAAGGTTGAACCCCTCCACGGCTTAACTAAATCATCATTGCGTAGGAATTCCTGTCTAGGAAAAACCATGTCAGGTTCATGTCAGCAAGAAATCGTCTGTTCTGCAGAGAGACAGACAGAGAGTCTTCGTCAGTAGCGCCGTTTAGTCAAGACTTGATTCCGTGTTATTAGGAGACGCCTACCTGCTTATAATAGTAGAAGCAGAAGCAGGGACAGCAGTAGCAGAAGCAGGGATAACAATAGCAGAAGCAGCAGCAATCTCTCCTCCTACAAACAGACATACACAAGCAAGGTTTATCAAGACTTGAATCGGCGTGATTAGGAGACGCCTACCTGCTTATATAGCAGCAGAAGAAGCAGGGACAGTAGCAGAAGCAGGGACAGCAGCAGCGACAGAATTCGCTCGCTTCACGCTTGCTGCTTCCTGTAAATGGGTAGCGAGAGAGAGAGAGAGAGAGAGAGAGAGAGTTCCGCTTCCTCCCGTGCTAGCAATTCCGCCTCGACCGATGCTTTGTGGTTCGAAGTCAAAAACATATTGTGACAGGGCGAATGTATTTTTCATTTTATATTCGGTTTTCCTCAGTTGCGTTTCCAGTGCTTGCTTTTTCCGAAACGGGAACCTTCGTTACTTTTTGATGTTCGATCATTTAAATTATTCAGTTACCTACAAGCGAAATAGTTGTTTTGTATAATTTTCGAAGTTCACTTATTTAAATTATTGTTACCTACAAATGGAATTAAGTTATTTTGTATAATTTTTGAAGTTCGCCTATTAAAATGAATCAATTATCTACAAACGGAATTAAGTTATTTTGTATAATTTTTGAAGCTCGAGTATTTAAACTATTCAATTATCTACAAGCTGAATTTAGTTATTTTGTATAATTTTTGAAGTTTACTTATTAAAATTAATCAGTTATCTACAAGCAGATTTAAGTTATTTTGTATAGTTTTTGAAGTTCTTTTATTAAAGTTATTCAGTTACCTACAAGCGGAATTAAGTTATTTTGTATAATTTTTGAAGTTCGTTTATTAAAATCATTCAGTTACCTACAAACTGAGTTTAGTTATTTTGTGCAATTTTTGAGGTTCGTTTATTAAAATTATTCAGTTACCTACAAGCTGAATTTGGTTATTTTGTATAATTTTTGAAGCTCGTTTATTCAAATGAGATAAATTTGAAGCTGATATCGGTATTTGAAGAATATGACACGCATATCGCAAATGGGTTACTAAGGCAGACGCATGCTCTCGAGACGACAATATCGGAACTCGAGGTACGATTTGCAGTAGACGCCGTCAGCAGTGAGAGAGAGAGAGAGAGAGAGAGAGAGAGAGAGAGAGATAATAGTTAAAGCTTCTTGATCTTTTGCTCCGTTGGTTCCCCGGATGTCACGGTACTTAGGATTTTTAGGAGGCTAAGTCACCGACCGTCTTCTTAAGTCTTGAAATTGACTGCGATGGCGGAGGGGTCTTGACACCTCTAGCGCTAATGAGCGGTGCGTTTTAGGCAGAGGAAGGGAGGAAGTCCCTCTCTCTCTCTCTCTCTCTCTCTCTCTCTCTAGAAAAGTTCTGACTGGAGCATTTGTTATTCATTTTATTTGTTATTCATTTATGTATCTTGTTCTCTCTCTCTCTCTCTCTCTCTCTCTCTCTATAGAAAAATTCTAACTGCGCTTCCATTTGTTATTCATTTATTTATTTGTTAAGCTCTCTCTCTCTCTCTCTCTCTCTCTCTCTCTCTCTCTCTCTCTCTCTCTATTTGTTCTCTCTCTCGTGGGGTGGTAAATGCCAGCCTTCTACTTCATCCCCCAATTCTCGCTTCCTTTCTTCCATCTCCCATTTCCGCCTTTGGATCCTTGTAGTACTTCCTCTCATTTAAATTCGGGAGCTCGCAATCTTGCTGTCCAACCGCTCTAACTCCCAAATTTCACGGTCTTAAGCGCCGAATGGCTGGAAGTGCCTCAGTGTTTAGCCTTGAACCCTAAGCTTCTCTCTCTCTCTCTCTCTCTCTCTCTCTCTCTCTCCCTCTCTCTCTCTCTCTCTTTATAGAAAAATTCTGTTTCCATTTTATTATTCATTTATTTATTTGTTATGCCTCTCTCTCTCTCTTTCTCTCTCTCTCACTCAGAAAAATTCTGACTGGGCTCCCATTTTATTATTCATTCATTTATGTGTTATGATTTCTCTCTCTCTCTCTCTCTCTCTCTCTCTCTCTCTCTCTCTCTCTCTCTCTCTCTCTCTCTCTCTCTCAAGTCACAGGGTGTGGGTGAGTGTCTGCTGTCCTAGACAATATAAATTATTCCTTAGTATGACTAATAGTTCAGTTGAGAGAGAGAGAGAGAGAGAGAGAGAGAGAACCAAGCAATCGATACCTTTGAACATGGAAACTTCTTACTTCTGGTTACCTGCAGTTAACCAGCCATCATAACCCTCTTGAAGAGAGAGAGAGAGAGAGAGAGAGAGAGAGAGAGAGAGAGAGAGAGAGAGAGAGAGAGAGAGAGAGAGAGACCAAGCGGTCGACGCCTATGAACCATTAGTATAACCCCGCCATGAATCATTCTTTTCCATATTCATAGGGGGAGTCATGTCACTCGAGATCTGATCAGTTCCCCCTCCCCCCCGTGTGGGAGACCCCTCTAATCCATATGCTTTAAAACGTTTAGTAAATTATATGAGGTATTAGGCCCGCGACGAAAAGGTGTGATTGGCAGCTTTAGAGAGAGAGAGAGAGAGAGAGAGAGAGAGATTTGTTTTTTTAAATATTACACTAGTTCGTCCTGTAGCTTAAAACCGATTTGCAGAATATTAAAAATAAAAAAAAACTTTCAAAAAGGGTAAGAACCATAAAAAACTACTGAGGCTAGAGGGCTGCAATTTGGTATGTTTGATGATTAGAGGGTGGATGATCAACATACCAATTTGCAGCCCTCTAGCCTCAGTACTTTTTAAGATCTGAGGGCGGACAGAATAAAATGCGGACGGGCAGACAAAGCCGGCACAATAGTTTTCTTTTAAAGAAAAATAAAACCGTGTTGTATCTCAATATACAAAGGATATTTCTACAATTTTGTAATCCTGATTTTTTTGTAATAAATGCCGGGAATTCCGATGGAATTTTATATCTAACATTTATACATTTGTATTGGGAATTGTATAACCATCTTTTATCTCCCAGTTTTATCTGTAAAAAAAAATTTGCATGTGTATTTGTATCTCTCTCTCTCTCTCTCTCTCTCTCTCTCTCTCTCTCTCTCTCTCTCTCTCTCTCTCTCTCTCTCTCCAAGAGGGCATTACGTTATGAATTTCTAAAGTAATATAGCACATGTTTGGTATGGTACCACTGAACCAATGAATTTCTAAAGTAATATAGCACATGTTAGGTATGGTACTACTTAACGAGAATTCTATCTAGAATTACAGAGCATTTGAAACTATTCTGTTCTCTCTCTCTCTCTCTCTCTCTCTCTGACATTTTTATTGTTACTATGCAAAGTCTGAATATAGCCTGTGTTTGTTATATTGACGGTGACACAGTGTATATTGCAACTGAGGATTTTACTGCTGTAAATAGCGGAGCGCAGATTTGTGAGATATATATCCATTGCTCTGGTTATGGCGGCCGTGTAAACAAAGCGCTCTTACGTGATGTGAGTATACGCTTGATTTTTTTTTTTTATTTTGGATTATGTCCGTGCGTATACGGTCGTTGCTTCGGATGGTCGTAATCGTGAGCTGTGTTCTGTGTACGTGTGTGTGTGCATGAATACGTCGTGTGTACACATACATACATTATATATATGAATATGTACACACATATATATATATATATATATATATATATATATATATATATTTATATTTATAAATTTATATATACTTGTGTACACATACACATATATATATATACATACATACATGCATACATTATGCACACAAACACACACATATATACATATATATATATTATATATTTGTATGTACACATATACATTTATTCCTGAACGAGCAACTTCAAAGAATAATTTCTGTGTATGCATGGTGTATGTATTTATAATATATATATTTATACGTATATGTATATGTATATTTGTGCGTACACACACACACTTTTATTCATGAATGTGTGACTCCAAAGTGCAAGAAAAAAATCGTGCCCATGAAGAGACTTCCCAGAGTTCATGTTCTTAATAGTTTTTAGTGAATCATCAGAAGAATGGAACCTTGAGAGACTCATTAATGCTGGGATAGAAGAAGAAGAAGAAGAAGAAGAAGAAGAAGAAGAAGAAGAAGAAGAAGAAGGAGAAGAAGAAGAGTACCTTGGAGGTCAAGTTTTGAGAGAGAGAGAGAGAGAGAGAGAGAGAGAGAGAGAGAGAGAGGCAATAACCTTGCAGGAGAAAGGTACTTAAATGATCAACCTTGAGAGAGCGAGAGAGAGAGAGATGAGTGGCCTTGAGAGAGAGAGAGAGAGAGAGAGAGAGAGAGAGAGAGATGAGTAGCCTTGAATGAGAGAGAGAGAGAGAGAGAGAGAGAGAGAGAGACAGAGAGAACAATAGGTGAATGAGCCGAATAAAAAAAAAAGTCGTACCAATCTTAAGATCGAGTTACTTCGGAGCGTTAGACACGTGGATGTATACTGCCATTGTGAAGGAAGAATACCCTTTTTTTTTTTTTTTTTTTTAAGTAGATTTGTTGTTCACGCCTGGCTCTTGGTTATTTGTGGTTTTCTTGTTGTTCACTTTAAGTCCTGAGGGACTGGCACTAATGTCTACTTTAAATATTGTCTTTAAAGGGTTTAGGAAATAGATATCTCTTGAAGTACGAAGTAGGTGGTGTGTATTGTCGTGTTTTGTTTAAAATGTGTATGTTTATTCACTTATTATCAGAGATACATGTAAAAATTATAATGATAATCACAATGTCCTCTTAACTTCTCGAATTCTTCACGCTTGTGGGATACGCTTGTCACTACAAGGCCTGAGATTTGGTTAAGGGAGAATTGGGCTAATTACAATTACACATACAAACACATACACATGTATATATGTATGTATAATGTATCACAAAACCTGGTGAGAAAATATTTTACAAAATAAACATCGGCTTCGTGCTTCGGTGTGTGCGTGTTTGTGTGTGTGTGTGTGTGTGTGTGTGTGTATGAGAAAGTAAGTAAGTCACGAAGACATGTTTAAAGGCCGCCGACTGCCGAGTTAATGGCAGTATTGAGGCCGTTCCCGATTTGCCGACTCTACATTGAACTGTGCTACTGTAATGTTTGATGTTTGTCTTATTACTTCCTTTTGTCGGCCGAATTACTGCCAATTCGGCAGCAATTCCGTCCGTCCGTCGCATTTCGACATTACATTTCGACACAATGGGCGGACGATTTTTGGTCGATGTATTGTGCGTGAATAATCTTGTCCGAGCGTCAACAGTACCTTATGTATTTGAATTATTCTTACCTTTCAAACCTTTCTACTGTCAGTTTCCGTTTCAGCGCTGCATGACCTCATAGGTCCGAGCTTTTGGCCTCTGGCCTAAATTTGATATTCTATCTAACCGAATATTCTTTTAGTTATTCGAATCTTGTTGCCATGTCTTGATCTTTTTGGCCAGTGGCTTGTTTATGTGTATGCGAATTTTAATCTCCTGCCTTAAAAGAAATGATGGTTTTCTTATAGAATTTTGTAACTGCAACGATTTTTTAATTTTTTTATTTTATTATTTTTTTATTGGTAACCAAACCATGCAAAAGTTGGTTCCTGTGAAGACATATCAGTCTCGTCTCCTTCCCTATTCTCCTTTTTCTTCTCACGTTCTCTGTTCTCCATTTATTTACTTCTCTCTCTCTCTCTCTCTCTCTCTCTCTCTCTCTCTCTCTCTCTCTCTCTCTCTCTCTCTCTCTCTCTCTCCTGTCTCTTTTATCCAACCGTTATTTCTGTCTTCTCCTTTCCCGCCAGCCACTTACTTCCTCTCTCTCTCTCTCTCTCTCTCTCTCTCTCTCTCTCTCTCTCTCTCTCTCTCTCTCTCTCTCTCTTCTACTTCCTGTCTCTTTTATCCAACCGCTATTTCTGTCTTCTCTTTTCCCGCCAGCCACTTACTTCCTCTCTCTCTCTCTCTCTCTCTCTCTCTCTCTCTCTCTCTCTCTCTCTCTCTCTCTCTCTCCCCTCCGAGGCCGTAGACCTATTTCCGCTCCTCTTCAAAATCTAGGCCCCAACCCTTTCCTCGTAAATCGGCCCCCATCCCATAAAATTTGTCTCCCAAGGGCAATTACACATAATCTTCATTCCAACCTCATGCAGGCGCGCGCGCACGCTGTCCTATATCCGTTACACCTCGTCCTTGTGCGCGGTGGCTACTCTCTATCTCTGTCTGTCTGTCTGTCTCTCTCTATTATTATTATTATTATTATTATTATTATTATTGGTGAAGAAATCCAAATTATTTTACGTATTATTATATATTTTTTTATATATGTTTACCAGTGTTAGTTTCATTACCAGTGTTGATTTTCTTCATTTTTTTTTACATTTTATTAATATTTTTTTTACTGACATGTGAATATGAGAATATTATTATTATTATTATTATTATTATTATTATTATTATTATTATTATTATTATTGCTTTGGATACAGTTTCCAGAATTTTTGTTCTTAATATTCTTCTCTTAAATTACCGTGAATGAGCATATTACTTCTTTGTGTGTACGTTAGAAGTAATTGAAAATACTGCTTATAAATAGCTGTATAATTTTTATCATTATTTTAGTATCTGTAAAAGAAAGGTATTATAGAGATGGCTGTTTCTCTGTCCGTCCGCACCTTTTCTCTCCGCCCTCAGATCTTAAAAACTACTGAGGCTAGAGGGCTGCAAATTGGTATGTCGATCATCCACCCTCCAATGATCAGACATACCAAATTGCAGCCCTCTAGCCTCTGTAGTTTTTATTTTATTTAAGGTTAAAGTTAGCCATGATCGTGCGTCTGGCACCGCTATATGTGCCAACAACACAGGCCACCACCAAGCCGCGGTTGAAAGTTTCAAGGGCCGCGGCTGAGAGTTTCATACGGCATTATATGCTTACAGAAAACCAACTGCGCCGAAGTTCTTCCTCGTATTTTTTACTTGTTTTATGTTGTTTGTTATTTGTGGTAGCATTGTTGTATACTTGTAATAAACAGTCGTTGACTTGTCGTCAACCTTCATATAGACTAGAATACGTAAAGTCCATCTCGTCAGTCAGTCATTTCTTCTCATTTATGAATATAACTCTGGGCATCGATTTTAAAGTTCTACAGATCTCAATAACTTTTTTTTTAAAGTTACCTGGCTGAAGGTATTGATATACGATGAGGACAGGGAACGTGCGTTGAAATATATCAGACATGCAAATGAACTCCAATCTGAATGTGATATTCTATGATTTTCTATAGTTTTATAGAGCTGGGGTTTTCAACCTTTTTCTCCCCCCACGTACCCTTTCGGGTATTTTTAATGTCAGTAACGTACCCACTTCACTTTGTGTAAAGTGGAAAACAAAACAAACTCAGAGAAATATTCCAATATGTATATTTGCAAGTACTGTACTGACAACCAGTGATATTGTAAGAACAAAGAATTTCATATAAAAATACTGTTTTTTTTTATAATTATTTACCTCTGGCTATGCAGTCATTTGGGGCCCAGGCCCCTAACCCTAACGACCCGTGGGGAGCGCGTACCCCCTGACAAACCTTTGTGGTGTACGCTTACCCCAGATTGAAAACCCCTGTTGTAGAGCGTACCTTTCACAGACCAGATCCCTGGCGTGAGTAGATGAACTCTCTGTTTCATAGTACCCTCTCATGTTATCAGATGTCGCTGGGTGGTTCGCGTCTCCCCCAGGGCGGTGAAAAATCACTGGCTCTGTGCCCTGATCAGTTACTGCTGCAGTGTTAAGGGGGTGTCTGCTGCGGTGGGAGGTTGGAACCAACCTTCTTTGGAAGCTTGAATTTGAAGTCAGTGGCCCCTTTGGTGGGCTTGTTCCATGTGAATAGGTTTCTTCTAATGTAATAATAATAATAATAATAATAATAATAATAATAATAATAATAATAATAATAATATTCTTTGGAAGCTTGAATTTCAAGTCAATGACCCCTTTGGTGGGCTTGTTCCATGTGAATAGGTTTCATCTACTGAAATAATAATAATAATAATAATAATAATAATAATAATAATAATAGTAATAATATCTCTTGTAACGAATGTCCACAGTATACAAGACCAAGACACGTAGATAAGGTAGACCAGGTAATAAAAAAAAAGGGAATTCTTTAGCAATTAATCCCCTTCTTATCTGCGCCATCAGGATTAGTTCCCTTCCCCGGACCGGAAGTTCGTGCATCCTCCCCACTTTTGTTCCAGCCTTTTGTTCCATCGCCTTAAAACACCTTCTCTCAGCGATATGGATCTCTGCCTCATTCGGGAACTCCTTATCATTTCCTCGACGCCCACTCTCGCTTAAAAGCAGTGGTGGGGGCCCCCACCCCAACCCCCTTCCCAAGGCCTTCCCTTCTAATCCACCCACCCGCGCCCATTCTCTTCTGTCCTCTCCACCACGGAGAGGATGGGGGAAAGAATGCCTTCCCACCCCACCCACGCCCATTCACTTTCAGTCCTCCCCACCACGCCCACATGATTGTCCTCCGGTGCCCACGAGAGAGAGAGAGAGAGAGAGAGAGAGAGAGAGAGAGAGAGGAGGGATAAAAAATCGACTGTTGTTGGTTGATTCAACCTTATCCGTCTCAGGGTGATATTCATTGTTTACGGTTTTGTAACGGGGATTAGGCAATGTTACCTGGGTGCAGGTTGCTGTTGGGTCAACATGAAAACGGGGCCGCGATTGTGCACCGAGTTGAAATAGGTATTTACTGGGCATACCCCTAGATGAATGTGAATAAAATTCGACAGAGATACCTTATTAAAGGTGGGGTTTAACCTGATTGTGCTCTTGAGTTGAAATAAATATTTACTGGTCATACCCGAATGCAAATGAATGTGAATAACAATCGATAGAGATACTGTAGTGAAGGTGAGATGTAACCTGATTGTGCACTGAGTAAAGGTGGGATTTAGTCGATTGTGCATTGAGTAAAGATGGGATTTAACCTGATTATGCACTGAATTGCAATAGATAGTTACTGGTCACTCCCGAATGCAAGATGATTACGGTTAAAATTCTTCGACAGAGACACGTCATTAAAGGTGGGATATAACCTGATTGTGCACTGAGTAAGGGTGGGATTAAAAGGATTTTGTTGACCAAATTTACTTTTAATAAAGTTTGAACAAAAAAATTTGTATGAGTTACTTATTGATTTTAATGTTATATCATATAACGTTGGTTCATTTTTCAATATCGCGAAGAAATGACGCTAGGGCCATGAAACGATAACAGATAGGTCTGCCCTCTTGCATTTTTATAATTTTTATTTTAATTTTTTATTACTATATTTTTTTTTTTTACTACGGATCATTTCCGCTCACCCATCCGGCAACTGGTTCTGTTCAATCCCACGGAAATCTTAAGGTTAAAAATTCACGGGGCAACTGGTTTCATTCTATCCCACTAAACATTAAACTGGAATATTAAAAGATTTCACAGAGCTAAACAAAAAACAGATTCACGGAGGCTTGAACGGTGATGAGCAGATATAATAGGAAAGAATTTGAAACAGGAAGTAAAAATAATTGAGTTAATAGCCTTCCATCTTACCAACATCACAATAGGCTCAGTGAGCGTCCGAATTTAGGTCAAAAAATGCTTTTGTGTGGAAAGGAAGAGGGTTTGTGGTTACTCTTTTTACCGTAAGGTAATGGCTGATTATAATTCTTCCTGTATTCGTGTTTCGTTCCTGGGCAGGCCTACCGCTCGCCGTTCTTCGCTGGGTAGAATATTATTGGTTTTTGGTAATGATCTCGTAAGATATTTGCCATATTTTCTCTTTAGTTTTCCGCAAAAGAAAACTATTGAGACGGCTATTTGTCTGTCCGTCCACACTTTTTCTACCCGCCCTCAGATCTTAAAAACTACTGAGGCTAGAGGGCTGCGAATTAATATGTTAATCATCCACCCTCCAATCATCAAACATACCTAATCGCAACCCTCTAACCTCAGCAGTTTTCATTTTATTTAAGGTTAAAGTCAGCCATGATCATGCTTCTGGCAACGATATAGAATAGGCCACCACCAGGCCGTGGTTGAGGTTTCATGGGTCGCGGCTCATACAGCATTATACCGAGACCACCGAAAGATAGATCTGTTTTCGGTGGCCTTGATCATAAGCTGTAGCGGCTGTACAGAAAACTCGATTGCGCCGAAGAAACTTCGGCTTATTTTTCACTTCTTGTACAATGATTTCGTCAGATGTTTGCCATATTTTCTTCTTTGTTCGGCATTCCACGCTAACAAGTAGGTCTGTGACAGCATTGCTGTTTTGCGACACAAGTCTTGTATCCCGTATCGACTTCTGTGTATTTCAACACCCTGCCACTGTATTTCAAAACACTGCTGTGAGTTTATTTCCGTTGGTGTAAATATTATACAGCTTACTGAACAGACGTTATAGCGTTTCTAATAAGAATTCCGAGCGATGTTTCACTCGGTATTTTTTACCGAGTAGAGCAATAATGTTCGAATCGCAATTATAAGAAGTAAGGATTTAGAGTTCGCTGTTAATTAAGAATCCGAGCTTAGTAAGAAAGCGTGAAGTCGAATTTGCTAAAGACTAATGAATATGGTGTAAAAAAATCTAGTCGAATTTGCTTTAAATAAAACTGAAAACATAGTGTAAAAAAATCTAGTCGAATTTGCTTTAAATAAAACTAAGGATATGGTGCAAAACAAAATCTAAGTTAAATGATTTCACAGCCTTTTTTTATAACTAGAAGGAGTAAAGGCCTAATTAAATTGGAGCCTTGGATTATTGTGAGAAGGAGTAGAGGCCTAATTATATTAGAGCCTTGGATTATTGTGAGAAGAATTATATACCAAAGCTTAGAGTCATGATTTTACAGCCAAAAACTAAATAAGAGCGATTGCTAAAAATCAAACAAGAGAAATTACTGAAAACTAAACAAGAGAGATTATAAAAATCTAAACAAGAGAGATTGCTAAAATCTAAAACAGAGAGATTGCGAAAAGCTAAACAGAAAACTGATAACAAGAGAGCTTGCTAAAAAACTAAACAAAAATTTGAAAACTAAACTAAAAACTAAACAAGAGAGTTTAAAAAAAATAAACAAGAAATTGCTTAAAACTAAACAAGAGAAATTACTGAAAACTAAACAAAGGTGCTAAAATCTAAACAAAGAGATTGCGAAAAACTAAACAAGAGATTACTAAAAATAAACAAGAGAAATTGCTAAAAAACTAAACAAGAGGGTGCTAAACCAAACAAATTACTGAAAACTAAACAAGAGAGATTATAAAAATCTAAACAAGAGAGATTGCTAAAATCTAAACAAGAGAGATTGCGAAAAACTAAACAAGAGAGATTACTGATAACTAAACAAGAGAGCTTGCTAAAAACTAAACAAGAGAAATTACTGAAAACTAAACAAGAGAGATTTCTAAAAACTAAACAAGAGAGATTGCTAAAAAATAAACAAGAAGTTGCTTAAAACTAAACAAGAGAAATTACTGAAAACTAAACAAGAGATTGCTAAAATCTAAACAAGAGATTGCGAAAAAACTAAACTGAAAAACTAAAGAGAAATTGCTAAAACTGATTACTGAAAACTAATTACTGAAAAAATAAACAAGAGAAATTGCTTAAAACTAAACAAGAGAGATTGCTAAAACTAAACAAGAGAAATTACTGAAAACTAAACAAGAGAGATTGCTAAAATCTAAACAAGAGAGATTGCGAAAAACTAAACAAGAGAGATTATTGAAAACTAAACAAGAGAGATTGCTATAAACTAAACAAGAGAGATTACTGAAAACTAAACAAGAGAAATTACTGAAAAATAAACAAGAGAACTTGCTTAAAACTAAACAAGAGAGATTGCTAAAAACTAAACAGAGAAATTACTGAAAACTAAACAAGAGAGATTGCTAAAATTAAACAAGAAGATTGCGAAAAACTAAACAGAGAGATTACTGAAAACTAAACAAGAGAAATTGCTAAAAACTAAACAAGAGAGATTACTGAAAACTAAACAAGAGAAATTACTGAAAAATAAACAAGAGAACTTGCTTAAAACTAAACAAGAGAGATTGCTAAAAACTAAACAAGAGAAATTACTGAAAACTAAACAAGAGAGACTGCAAAAAAGTAAACTTTGAAGCTACATCGTTTATCGAAAGCTTCAGGTAGTATATAAAGCCTTTTATATATATTTTTTAAAAAAACGTTTTAAAAAAGTTCTTTGTAATTTATCGGGAAATGTTTTAAAAAGATTCCGGAAACGTTTCAGGCATGTGGAAAAAAACATCGAGGCCAATGGAAAACGTTCGCATCAAACGTGCTTTTTATCTCCGGGACATTTTTTTCTTTTTCTTTCTGTCCCCAAGTCCCAGAATCATCTGTTAGGTATGGGCGTGGGAGGAAGGCAGGGGGGGAGGTGGGAGGGTTAACAGCTGATCAGTATGTAAGGCACGATAGAAGCAACTGGAAAATTTGATGATTATTTCGGCCGAGGTGAACCGCCAAAAACCCCCCTCGTGAATTCTCTCTCTCTCTCTCTCTCTCTCTCTCTCTCTCTCTCTCTCTCTCTCTCTCTCTCTCTCTCCTTCCTTCCTTCCTTTACGTCGCTGACCGTAGTCATTGCTATGACAATTTGCAAAAATCGATGTAGTTCTCTCTCTCTCTCTCTCTCTCTCTCTCTCTCTCTCTCTCTCTCTCTCTCTCTCTCTCTCTTCCTTCCTTTACGTCGCTGACCATAGTCATTGCTATGACAATATACAAAAATCGATGTAGTTTTATCTCTCTCTCTCTCTCTCTCTCTCTCTCTCTCTCTCTCTCTCTCTCTCTCTCTCTCTCTCTTCCTTCCTTTACGTCGCTGACCGTAGTCATTGCTATAACAGTTTACAAAAACCGATGTAGTTTTATCTCTCTCTCTCTCTCTCTCTGTCTCAGAGTAATGAATTTATGAAGAACTTTGTATTCATGCATCATCAAAGAATGATTCATGGATACACAATGGCATGGCGTTGGCTCTTCCATCAGTTTATCACGTTTTCTGCGAATAGAATAATACACATACATATATACATACGTACATGTATAATACGTACTTACATACATACATGAACGCATACTTTATCATATGTTGAGGAATAAAAATGAGAGAATAAATGGACGTCAGTATTATATAATTATATATATATATATATATATATATATATATATATATATATAATATATATATATATATATATATATATATATATAATGTAGGCCTATGTAGTTGTGTGTGTATGTATTTTTGTATGTGTGTATGTGTGCATGTGTGTGTGTGTATGTGTGTGTGTGTTTTGGCTAACTCAAGACCCCAAAATCCCAAGTCATTCGACTCCCGGTGAGTCCTCAAACTGTTTTTCATTCGCTGTCTAGAATTCTTCTTCTTCATTCTTTTCTCAGACGTCATTTCTTGGTCCCTATGTTCTTGTTTCTTCCAGTCGCGATAATTACTCCCCTCTCTCCCCCCTTTCTTCGTCTTCGTCTTCTCTTTGCTTCTTCTTCTTCTCCCCATCTCACCCTCCATGTGCATTACCGTGTACAGGATTGTGTCTAGGACTTCCGATCGGAGATGCCGTGTCTCGCAAGCACGGATGACTATTGTCGCGGATTTCTTAGTAACCAATAGAAAATATCGCGTGATTAAAGTATATAACAACGCTAAATAACGTATTGAAAATGCTTATTTTAGCGGAGATTTGGATCAACCAACGGCTACACGGGAGGCGAAATCCCACTTTTAATAAAACGTTTGGCAACTCGACGTTCCCGTGTGACCGTGAGTTCTCTCTCTCCGTGTGCCAGCCAGCCTACACTCAGGCAGTCAGTAACGCTCTAAAGCTTGTACGAGAAGGACGTAGGCAGTCTTTCCGCCCGATCGCCAGGCGCCCGCAAATTCAAAGCTATATTTATATATATAAAAAAAGAGGCATTACTTTCCTCTTTCTTTATTTTTCTTTCGTTTCACAGGAGAAAAGGTAAAAACGGCTCTAAAAGTTCTGTAAGATTTCGAGTGATGAAAAAAGTGGCTTTGAAGAAAATTGAATGATTCGGTTGGTGGAAATTTGACGGGCAAAACTTATCGGTACTTGATTTTGAGAGTGAATACTTATTTAAATCGGAGTTAACAGTCAAGTATAATGATTTTTCCATTGGAACGGAATTAAAGAAAGAGAATTGAGTGATGAGAACGCTTTAGATAAAGCGAAGGAAACTTGGATGAACGTAAAATACTCGCAACGGAGTTTTTTTTTCGACGGTTCGAGTCTCAAACTTCCGCTGGACCGAGGTCTCGACCGGAAGTGACAATACGCGAAAACCCTCGGGAAAAACTTTTGGGGTTATATAGTGGCGAAATCCCAAATTTGTGACAGTGCAATGCGACTGAATTCTGCAACTGCACTGAGTTGGACCGAGTGTCAGTAGTGATGCAGGTAGCGGCTGAGTTAATAGTACTAAGCTGCTTGACTTTTGGGATAAATCCTGATGAAGTTACAGGCTTATATATTAATTGCAGTTTTGAGATACTTAAACATTACAGCGACAAAAGACTCATTTTGAACTTGAGACTATTATATATATATATATATATATATATATATATATATATATATATATATATATATATATATATATATATATTAGACCCTGATCTCTATATACTCTGGAATATTAAGCCATAAAATTTAATGGTCTACCACCATCGAATTCACTGTTACCTTAGGTAGAGAGTAACTTAACCTACACCAAACGGAAATTACATGTGGGGTGGTACCTACACTAAAAAAATTAGTGGGTTTGACTGAGTGGCAATCAGTCTGTTGTAGTCAGTCATATACCCCACCTAAATAGGCGTATAGGTTTATATAGCCTGACAGGGGTGGATGTGTATATTATATATAATTATCTTTTGGCTTAATTGTATTATATATATGTTTATTATATATAATTATCTTTTGTTTCGTTTATTCCCTACCAAGGTACAGGGAATTCGATGTTAGTGGTTAATTGTTAGCTTGGTATTTGAATAAAATAGATAAATATATGGATAGACAGAGATAGACTGAACAGAAATATTTTTATTTCCTGAACAGTAAAGTTTTAAGTTTATACTTCAATGCTCGCACACACATATTTACCCCCATTTATGTAAATAAACGTAGCACCAATGCAAATGTTTATCTCATAGGTAAACTTAGGAATTATGAGTGAAAATATTGATATATTATGTGACGCCAAAATCGATTGATTATGCTTGCATGTTGAGTGGTAGCTCCCGTTTTTATTGCTTGGCCTTTGGAATTAAACACTTCTCACAGACATTTCGTTTGTTTGTTTGTTTTATAATTCGCTGACTGACAGATGAGCGTGCAAAATAATGCGTGGTTTCTTTTATATATAAATGGATGTATGTGTGTTTATGTATATATGTGTATACATGTATGTATGTGTATACATGTATGTATATATGTGTATACATGTATATATATATATATATATATATATATATATATATATATATATATATATATGAGAGAGATTCACATACATATACACGTACATACAAACACGCACAAACACACACTCACAGATAAAGAGACAGACAGACATTCATTCATACACACATGTGAAATAAGTTTTCCATTTTCTGAAAACGTGCTTGCAACAACACAACATAGTAATTGTATATACATGACAGTATATATGTTTGTATAAACCGCCCTATCTCTCTGTACGAAGTTATATATATATATATATATATATATATATATAGTGAGAATTTAATACATTATCTGAACATGAAAAAATATTAATGGAAACAACACTAAAAAGACCCATACAAGCGCATACACAGTATATATGGGTATATAGGCTATATATACACACATATATTATATATATATATATATATATATATATATATATATATATATATAGAGAGAGAGAGAGAGAGAGAGAGAGAGAGAGAGAGAGAGAGAGAGAGAAAGAGAGAGAGAGAAAAAGTTAACGGTTTAGTGAACAAACTCAGCCATCAGAGGTGACATTTGATTTCGTTTTGTCCGTGAGAAAATCCGTAAACACACTTGCTCCAGAAGTGGATGAAGGTGCACTTTTTGTCAGTTCTAGATGCAGTTCTAGATGCAGAACTGCATTACACACGGACATGGTGTCAGTCACGCAGACAACCGGTACTGGATGAAATGAAGTGTTTAAGCGGTTGGTTGGTTTTTTTTTTTTTTTTTTTTTAATAGTCAGTGGTGGAGGGAGATATAAGTCTGTGTTAGTGTTTTTCTCTTGCTTTGTAAATGTTTTTTTGGATTTTTAATAGTGATGGAGGGAGATGAGTCTGTTAATGTTTTTCTCTGGGTTTGTTAAATTTTTTTTTGAATTTTCAGTAGTCAGTAATGGAGGGAGATAATTCTATGTTAGTGTTTGTCTCTTGCTTTGTAAATGTTTTTTGGATTTGTAATAGTCAGTGATGAAGGGAGATATGAGTCTGTGTTAATGTTTTTCTCTGGGTTTGTAAATGTTTTTTTGAATTTTCAGTAGTCCGTAATGGAGGGAGATAATTCTATGTTAGTGTTTGTCTTGCTTTGTAAATGTTTTTTTTTTTTTTTAATTTTTAATAGTCAGTGATGGAGGGAGATAAGTCTGTTAGTGTTTGTATATATACGTTTTTTTTTTTTTTCATTTTCAATAGTCAGTGTAGTCTAAGTGTTTGTCTCTTGCTTTGTAAATGTTTTTTTTTTATTATTCTTCAAAAGTCGGTGATGTAGACATGTTTGTGTGAGCATCTATGGCCTTTCCGAAAAATCTGAGTTTTGACTTTTGAAATTCGCCATCTTCTCATTCCACAAATATCTCTGTCAAGACTTTTTTCCTCATGAGACTAAACAGGTTTAGAATCTCTACAGAATCTTGTAACTAAGCTGACAAACATGCACTGTTATATTAATATGTGATTTAATAATCAAATTGTCAAGGACTGTTGTGTGGGAAAGACTTCTTAAGACATCTTTCAAGGTTCGTTTTGTTAGACTTTTTATTGGATCGTAATTAATAATTTTTATTCTTTTTATTTCTTTTCATTCGAAGGACTTGTTTACAAGAAACTGACAGTTATTATTTATCCAATATTTATTATTTGAAAGTAATTTTCATTTTTTTTATTTTGTATTACTCAGCCATTCATTTTTTCTCCTTTAGACCACAAAGTTAAAAACCTAAACGACTTTGACAGTTTTATTATTAGAGACATATAATTTGTTCGAAACAAAGGTGATGTTTTTGTGAGAATATCTTTAATTCGTAATTATTCTCGCATTGTTTTGTTGTTCACCCACTACTTTTTCCCCCCTCAGGACCGAACAGGTGAAACCAAGGTTATTTTAAATGTGTCGTGAAATTCCATGAGAGTATTGTCTACAACCTTGTGGAAAACAGACTATTGTGTTCGTGTGGTATCGCCAAGCCTTGGTAGACAACTTAGCATAACTTAGAACTGAGCATTCTCGCATGAGTCACGACTTTCGAGTGCTGCTGATTCTCAGTTCTGATGCTAATGACTCCTCCTCATCATCCTCCTCCTCCTCCTCATCATCATCATCATCAGGTGTGAGATGTGAAAATTAGTGATGTCGGAGCCTAGGCTGAGCTGACGAGCCATCGCGATGGCGCACCGGAAGCGAGACACTGGATTGTTCGTTTGGGTGCTGGTGTTCGGAGTGCAACTCATTCTGACCTCTGCCTGCCCCAGTGTATGTTCTTGCAAGTGGAAAAATGGCAAGCAGGCAGTCGAGTGCAAGAACAAAGGGTTGGCCAGCATCCCCGCCGGGATCCACATCGACACGCAAGTGCTGGATCTTTCCGGAAACAACCTGCAGACTCTTCCTAAGCAGGCCTTTTCTCGGGCTGGCCTCACCAATTTGCAGAGGATCCACATGAGGGACTGTAAGATTGGCCAGATCGATGCGACGGCGTTCGCGCAGTTAACTAACCTGGTTGAGCTTGATTTAAGTGACAACTTGCTAACAGAAGTTCCTGGGATATCGTTTTCCCACACCCCTGCTTTGAGAGAACTTATGCTGCGTGGCAATAGGCTTAGAAAAATTCATAGTGATAGCTTTACCCACACGCCATATCTAATACGCCTAGACTTGAGCATGGCTGGTATCAGGACAGTTGTACCCTCAGCCTTCCAATCTCTGTCTCAACTTGAAAAGTTGAAGTTGCAAGGCAATCAAATTTCAGAACTGCCCGATAAAGTTGTAGAGAACTTGGCCCGGATTCACGGCTTGGAAGTCCACGACAATCCCTGGATGTGTGATTGCCGAGCACTTCCTCTGTGGAAGCTCCTGGAGGTGAAACATATACCTCATCCTATCTCTCCTAGCTGCCGTGCCCCAGAGAGAGTATCTAGAAAAACATTCCACATGCTACGAGAAGAAGATTTTTCCTGTCCCCCAACAATTCAGCATGTTGGGCAAGTTATTGAGGGTGTAGCAGGAGAGAATGCCACTATCATTTGCCCAGTAGAAGGTCAGCCTCCTCCAAAAGTTGTTTGGTTTAAAGAAGAAGCCCCAGTTATAAACGGGTCTGTTGTGGGTTTGGGACCACAAAGGCTGTATGTTATCACAGAGGGAAACCAGAATCTTGTCAGCCGTCTCATCATTACTGGAGCCCAAGAAACAGACTCAGGAACTGTACGTTGTGTTGCAGAGAATTCTGCAGGGTCTGCTACTGCCAATTTTACACTGGCAGTCACGATGAGAACTGCCTCTCCTGCCAAGTTAGATTCAGGTCATATTGCTGGTATATCAGTTGGTCTGGTCGTATTAGCCCTTATTGTGTTGGTTATTGGGTTTTTATTTCTTGCGAGGGCGCGTTCAACGTCCTCCCCAACACCTGTAAAGGATTCCCCAACAACACCTTCTTCAACAGGAGCAACCCCTAGTGAGCCAAATCCAGTGCAGAAACCCCCAAGGCTAACAGATTTGAAAGGATCATCAGGTGTGTATGGAACAACTGCTCTTGGTAATCCTGATGTCATAAGTGAAGCTGAGAGAGCTGTTCGAGCCGTCAATGGACATCTTCCTAACGGCTCTGTGCAAAACATGGGAGAGGGCGGGGATTACACACGCATGGAAGGTGACTCCCTGTACCCGAGTGGTATGTGGCCAGACGATTCTACCCAAGAAAATGCTGATAACAATGACTCTTCACAAGTGATCCATGAGCATTTTAACCCAGGGTACATGCCCAATGATCCTGCATATGATGGTTATGGGCCAGTTCATTCAACCCCTTACCGACAAGGGTATGATACACAGGAGGAATTTGACCCGCAAATTTACGGCTATCCAGCCGATTACGGCCTTCCCATACCAGAAGCACGACCTGAGAGCCAGATGGCTCACAATGGCACAGACTCCAGCATATTAGATATAAGAGGGAATAGAGACGACATGATGTCTAGAGCTGATGCCTATCCACCAAGGGACGATGGCTATACACCTAGGCAGGAGGTTTACGGTTCACCCCAGCACATAAAAGACTGCAGGCAGGACATTTATGGAGTCAGTGATCGGCCTCCAGTGTATGGGTATCGACACGAGGTGTACGGGTCACGGGAAGATGTCGAGGGGGCCGAAAGTCCACAGGAGCTCACAGGGGTATCTACGGGACCTCCTGGAGAACGCCCATGGGTACCAGGCTCTCAGGGTCCTCCCCGCGGTGGCGTAGCCGTCCTCCCTCCCCTTCCGAACGGAATCGCCAGTCGCATCAAGGCGAGGGACTCACCCGACGAAGGCTACCAAGAGGGCACCGAAGTTTAGCGGGGCCGCAGGGTCCCCCGCCGCAGCGGTGGTCCCTGCTTCCTTCCACCCACGCCCGCACGCCCACGCCCCTCACGACTCCAACCGAAACCCGTGCACCATTCACGCCTCCCTCCCACGCCCAAAAAACCCTCACGGCTCCCGCCCACTCCTACACAACCCTCGCGCTTAGCCTCCTCCTCCTTCCATCTTCCAGTTCGCCCGCATCTTTCTTCTCCTTCTCCTTCTCCTGAGTGACCTGTTCTTCTTTCTTCTTCTTCTTCTTCTTCTTCTTCTTCTTCTTCTTCTTCTTCTTCTCCTGAGTGGCCTGTTCTTCTTTCCCCTTCTGCTTCTTCTTCTTCTTCTCCTGAGTGACCCGTTCTTCTTCTTCTTCTCCTCCTGAGTGACCTGTTCTTCTCTCTCCTTCTGCTTCTGCTTCTTCTTCTTCTTCTTCTCCTGAGTGACCTGTCCTTTCTCCTCCTGCTTCTTCTCCTGAGTGAACTGTCCTTTCAAGTGGTTTTGTGCAGAATCTCACCGACTGACTAGACAAGATGGAGCGAGCAAATGAGAGGCCAAATTTCCTTGTCGCTGTTAAAGACGGAGGAAGGGCGTGAATGAACATCCGAGATTCAGAGAAGCTATTTAAGGAAACAGAAGGATTAGTAATGATAACAATATAAAGACGTTTCGACACTTTTTATTTTGCCTTGTGCCCACTTTTTAGAATTACAAACTTACAGGCTGATTAAAACAAGGGAATTTCCTTTGTGTGTGACAGAAGTAGATAGCAGCTAACCGCGTGTCAAATGATGCATTTAAAAGTATTTCCGATTCCTAGTTGAAATATAATGACGATGCTTGACTGGAAAGGGAATACGCTTATACCAAGTATATAAACAAAAGTGGAAAATGAAACGCTCTTGAATCAAGTTCTAAATACAAGTGAAAAAGGGAATACTTTTAAAATCAAGTTGATAAATACTGGTGAAAAAGGAAAGTGAATATTCTCGCAGTACGAGTCAGAAAGGAAGGTGAACATTCTCATACCAAGTTATAATTCGATTGAAAAAGTGTACAGAATAATATTCTGTAGCGATGGAAAGATATCAAGGAAGATACGTGTATGGGAAGATTGCTGTTTACTCGAATGAATGTAAGATACATGAGAAAATTGCTATTTACTTGAAAGCATGTAAGAAAAACATCTACTTCCAGTGAAAAAATAGAAAAAAAAATCAGAAGCTGAAAATAGCCAATATCCACGTCACAGTTTTGTAAATAGTGTACAGGTGATTCTCAGTAATTGCATTACGATTTTGTTTAGTGAGGGAAAAAAAACCGAAGCGTCAAAACGTCAGAATTGAGAAAAAGAGAGATATATATATATATCCAGCAGTGTGAAAAAGATCAGTAGACGCCCCGCCTGCCTGGGAGAGAGAGAGAGAGAGAGAGACAGCTTTATAAACCAAAGATCACCATTCCTCCTGCTCCTACTGCTCGCTGCTTCTGCTACTGCTACTACTCCTACTACTCTCTCTCCGTTGTCGCCGAGCAGAAGCAGTGGTATCAGCCCCACTTGAAATGCTCTCCCGTTCCAAAAAAAAAAAAAAAAAAAATAAAAAAAAAATTAAAGCCAAATAACTTTCCAACATCGCCGTTCCTTGGATGATCCCACCACCTGCTGCCAAAGCATTGCAGATATGTATAGTTTGTTTGTGTGTGTGTGTGTGCGTGTGTGAATCTGAGTCTGTCATATATATTTTTTCTTTTAGATGTTGCGAAGAGTCGCCTCATGCTTCGAGCAGCTTGTTTGGG
This sequence comes from Macrobrachium rosenbergii, assembly GCF_040412425.1. NCBI lineage: Eukaryota > Metazoa > Arthropoda > Malacostraca > Decapoda > Palaemonidae > Macrobrachium > Macrobrachium rosenbergii. Next base: position 33,941,643 of record NC_089771.1, read on the forward strand.
AAATGGAGTGGAATTTTTGATGATGTTCTTGGAAGCTTGAGTTTCAAGTCAGTGGCCCCTTTGATGGGCTTGTTCCGTATGGATAGGGTTCTTCATCTTCTGAATAATAATGATAATAATAACATTAATCACTTGTTTGTTAGGTTTTCTAAGCCACTGAAAAGCATCAGTATTTTAACAGAGTCATTGGAAGTGGTTAAAGGTTTTTCTGTCACTTGCATAAATAAATATGTATATATACATAAAATAAATTCATTAATAATTATGAGATGATGATGATGATTAGAACCTGAATTATTATCACCAAAGATAGAAGGAGAATAGCATTAGTAGAATCTTGTCACTTGTCATCATCGAACTATGAGTTATATGATTACAAAAAGCATTAGACAAATTAAAACTTAACACGAAACGTTTGATTGACAAGTGACCTTGTTGCGGCGTTCTATCGCATCCTCATTAAACTTCCAGCGGCCGGAATGGTGGAAACCAGCGAGATGGCAAACAGGGCAAATAAATTGAATGTTTGTTTTTCACGCGTGAGGGAACTATGCTAACAACAACAGAGGGTCAAATACGCTTAGCGCCGTCGGCAAATAAAGCAATAATAATAATAATTAGGAAGGAGCCAAAAAAGTGATAATTGTCAGCAATAAATGTGATTTGAAATCTCGCGAGCTCAGAGGTATTTATTTAATCTTGTCATTACCGCTGCTAAGGGGTGGGACTTTCCTTGTCGTTATTATAGTTTGCTCGTGCTCTCTCGTATCGTTACAGGTATCGTACGGCCTTCAAACCTAATAATCATACGCGGTCTTCAAACCTAATGATAGATCAATTATCATACGGTTTTTAAACCTAATGACAGATCAAGTATCATATGGTTTTTAAACCTAATGACAGATCAAGTATCATACGGTCTTCAAACCTAATAGATCAAGTATCATACGTGGTTTTTAAACCTAGTAATAGATCAAGAATGACACGGTTTTGGAACCTAATAATAGATCAAGTATCATACGGTCTTCAAACCTAATAGTAGATCAAGTATCATACGTGGTTTTTAAACCTAATAATAGATCAAGTATCATACGGTCTTCAAACCTAGCAATAGATCAAGTATCATACGTGGTTTTTAAACCTAATAATAAATCAAGCATCATACGGTTTTGAAACCTAATAATATATCAAGTATCATACAGTTTTGTATATATTTAGATCCTAATTGTTTTATAGATAGAAACCACTTTATTTACTATATTAATATCATGCCTTCAAAAATACAGATATTGATGAGGAGTTTTGTGTGGCTGGAAGCCATATTGAAATGAAGTCAACAGAAATAGCTGAAATATCGAAACTGTATTAGATTAAAACTAATATAGCATAGTAACTGTTGGGAAGTTAAATTCTGTCTTCTATTGTATTTAAAGTTGACTCAAAAATTCCTTAGGTCATACCAACACTTGTTTTGTAAACAGCTGTTCAAAACTTGAGGCGCCTTTTCGTTGTTTTTTGAATACCAAATAACCATTTTTAACTGTCAGTGATCTTAACGTTTATATAGTATATATCATAAACATTTTTATGTCATTGGTTTGATGACGTCATGGATGTTGCTATGACGTCGTGCTCTCGTGACGTCACTGTGTACATAAAGACAACTCCTGCTGTCCTGTGCATTTGATCAGACATGTTTCTGATGGATTAGTTTTTGTTTGTTCATCTCAGATGTTACAAGAGGGACTTTTGATATAATAAATAGCATATCTATATGGAGTATATAGTTATTAAAAGTACATTTTAAGTATCTGCTTCATGTTTTAATGAAGCCACATTTTGAGGTCTCCGAGTGTAATATTGTTTTTTTAAATGGTAAAATGAGGCAATGTGAGAGAAATCTTTTGCTCTGAGAATGTTTTTTCTTCCTCAGAAAAAAAAAAAACATTGACAATGTTATTTTTAAGAAAGGTTTCATTTGTATACACGAATTTTTGATAGTCTTTTATCTTGTATATTTATTTGGAGTTTTGTGCATTACGATATTGTCTTGTTTTTTGTGTTTTCTAGTAATGTAGACATTTTCGTTTTGATTTATAATACATTTTCTCTCCTGTGCTTTCCAGAAATGTAAAGGTTTTCATTCTAATATATTTTTTTTGTACTCGTTTCAACTGCATTGTTTTTCCAAGTGATAGGGAATATTAAGGTTAAAATAAAAATAATGATAATGCTGATCATGTTAGCTTTAAGTCAAAAACTCAAAAATGCAGCTTTAAAATTCTTATCTATAGAAACGTGTTTGGGAGACATTTATTCTATACCAAAGTATCAGAATTAACTTGATTTTTTTTTAATTTTTACTGAAGGATTGCAAGTAAATCTAGGTCATAAAGACATGGGAATCTAAGTCACATAACCAGTCATGCTTGGAATACTGCTTGCAACGTTAAAGACTACCTATGGCTTAAAGCAAGACTTGTTTTGAGTAAGAAGTTTGCCGTATGTAAGACCAGAATTAGTTGCACACAAACTTACATGGTTATACTTACTTTAGTATGTGTACATTGTTCTACAGACATTAATGTACGCACACATGTGCACACACACATACCTATCTACTTATACATATATATGCTTACATACATACATATATCAAACTTGATCATTTGCACAGTAGTACTGTGCAATCATATAATAAAGAATAACTGGACCTCATTTTTGGCTACTGGACAATGGGGACAGTAAGTCTTTGAAAATTAGGAACTTTTTTTTAAAATAAAATCTCTGTTTGATACGAACCTGTTAAAATGAGGTCCTGTTATTCTCTATATACGTATATATACATACACATACATACATACACATACATACATAAGTGCACACACATACACAGTCATTATACGCACATTGCGGTAACGAATCTCATTCAGTATGCAATATTCAATTCAGCGCGCCCAAGTCATCAATCTACTCCGTTCCCCGTCATCTCAAATTCTGTCAATTCTGCTGGATCATTTCATCCCCTGGCCTACTATTCTGTTCCAACTGGAACACGATTCCCATTCCCGGTCGCCGCTAAATTCATATTCAAGCAGAAATCTCTTAAACGTTCGTTTCTTTCCCACCGCCAATTCTTTAAGCTCTTTCCTCTCCAGCGCTGTTTGTAACTTTAAGTCAATTTTTTTTATATATTTTCCCATTTTTTATACGTTTTAACTCCGTTTGACTCTCTCTCTCTCTCTCTCTCTCTCTCTCTCTCTCTCTCTCTCTCTCTCTCTCTCTCTCTCTCCACTTTGCGCCCTAACTCCCTCGATGACTCCCTAATGGTATTGACCAACATCATTTGGTCTAAAGGCTCCCATGTTTCTCCCTCTCCCTCTTGTCTGTTACTCTCCTCTCTCTCTCTTTCTCTCCCTCCCCCTCTCCTGTTACTCCTTCTCTCCCCCTCCCTGTCACACTCCCTCTCACCCACCTCCCTGTCACCCTCGCTTTTGCATCTCTTTCTCCCTATTATGGGTCTAGGTCCGAATGAGTGACTTCCTTCCTAGATTCTCTTGTCTACCTATTACCCTCTTTCCTCATTCCTCTTCTCCCCCTCCACACTCGTTCCTTCACACACTCACTCACTCACTCATTCACTCAGTCTCCTTTTTGTGACGAATATATATAGGCCTATGGCTTATCGTCATCCTCATGCCAAGATTATTATAGCCTTCCTAGATTCTCATTCTCCCTCTCTTTCCTCATTCTCCTTCTCCCCTCTACGCTCATTCCCTCCCTTATTCCCTCCTTCCCTCCCTCACTCACTCACTCTCTCACTCACCCTCTCTTTTGTGACGAATATATATAACTGTTATCATCATCGTAAGGCCATCAAAGTCGGAGCGCGCAAATTGATGAACTTCGGATGGGCGCCAGGCACGTAGTACCTTTCTATGAATAATGACGCATTTGTGCATCCATTTAATGCCAGACAAAGGCCTCGTATTTATTATGAGTTTTTTTTTTCGGGGGAGTCTATTATCATAAACTTCAATGGATTTATAGAATGAATGATTTCCTCTTTTTTTCATTTATTTATTTTTTTTTGGCGTTTTTCAAGCACATGATTATGCCGGGAGTGCGATGGTGAAGCGCTTAAATTCAGTAATATTTTTTGTTTTCGATTTATGGAATAAATTTCTTTTCGAAATCTGCATTAAGAGCTCATGATTCTCTTTGATACATAGCTGGCATTATCGTAAAGGAAAGGCCGATGTATTATGCATATCCGTTTAATGCATCCATGATTCGAATTTTCGCGTAAAACAAATAATTTTGATCTAAATCGCTCGTTCTCTACTACGATTCATTCTGAATATTACTGTTCACGTTTTTGTAAATTGGTAATGCTGAATCGTCTGTAATGAACCCAGTGCTGAGTCCCTTTGAAACCAGAGTTATTCCTCCGGCCATTTGGGCCTATTCGGATCCGGATATTCCGGCAAAAGAATCGTACAGAAGGAATAGTCGTTTTTAGGCCTAACTAGATGATCTCCTGTGTCTTAATGGACATGAAGCGAAGCCTGGGTCTTTTAAACCTTGAGAATCCTTTGAATATTGCATACTGGAGTTGATTTCTCATTTTAGTAATTAAATGTCATTGAAGACTATTATACAGTCGTATTTCAAAATGAAAGATTTTTTCATACACTGATTATGCATTAGGCCTATACTTTCAAGCACGGGATGTATTGAATAGACCCAAACATTTTATAAATGAATACTGGAATTGATTTCTCATTCCAGCAATTAATATGTCATTGAAGGCTATGATACAGTTATATTTCAGAATGCATGATTTTTCATGCACTGATTTTGCATTAGGCCCATTCTGAAGTAGAGAAAGTATTAAATTGAATATTCAGACCCAAACATTGTAACAACGTATACACAGCCATTAGTCGAACACATGCAATCCATAACGACATTGAACACTCAAAAGCAAATTACACTAATCTGGTCTTACGTTATTCAGTTCGTAATTTGTCACAGAGGAAGAATGTGAACTGTAATCACGATTTTTTTGTCTGCAGTGGCATCAAGTATTCAGGCATATTGGATTAATTTAATGTATTGTCTTTTATTTTTATTTCTAATTGAAAGGTAAAAGAAAAATTAGTGTGTCCTTTTTCGTGTCTCAAAAACCACCTGAGATAATCCAATCCATTTTTTGTCTTCTTTGAATCAGCGAGAATTTTGAAAGGATTTTTATTTTTATTTGTGGTTAATCTTGGTTCTTCTCTCTCTATAAGTTTGCCCTTGGAGAAGGTATTATGGGAAATTTAATATAGTGGGTGTCATTAGACTGAAAGCATTGTTTGTTTGATTGAAAGATTGTTTTACATTACTTGATAATTTATTTGGAGATACATATGCATATATATATTATATATATATATATATATATATATACATATATATATATATATATATATATATATATATATATATATATGTATATATGTATGTATGTATGTATGTATGTATGTATGTATGTAGCCTGTGTATGTGTGTAAGACACACCTACAATCACTCGTCCTTACATCGACTTAAGCCCTTGTTTCTTGGAGCAATTTATGCAAGATAGAAGCTTAACATTATTATGGAATTAAAAGTGAGCTGTTGGTAGAATTGCGAGTATATTTTTCAGTTATGAATTATTAATTTATGTGTGCTATTAATGCTGTGAAATAGAGAAATGCAAGTATACTGAAATATCGTGAAAAATACTGTAATGCAGCAATATAGCTCAGTTTTTTAGAAATCGTGGATCATTATTATTTTCTGATCAGTACAGTATATATAATATATCTTTCCTCTCGACTAGACCAATGTTCAGTATATCTTTCATCTCGACTAGACCGATGTTATTAATTTATAAAATAACTTGCTTTCTTGCAGTTATATTGCGTTGTCTTTTGTAGAAAGTGTGCAGTACGATATTAGCAATATATATAAGAAAATTCATTCACAAAACTATATAATTTACATTCGAACGCTAATGAATTTACTTCGGTTCGTGAAGGATTCGTGCATATAGTTATGCGGTCGACCAACAGATGGCTCTTTCTCTTTCTCCCTCCTGCCTTTCCCCAAGTCAGGTTTGCGGTGAGCCAACAGATGGCGTACAATAGTCGCACGCCTTTCGTATCTGTTACTTTGTTACTTGCCCAATTCCCTGTGAATGCCGTCTCTCCGTAAAATGATACGTTATTCATACGCGCCGAGGAGCCGCAAAGCATATTACAAGACTTAAGTAGTTAGGGAACTGTCCAATTTGGGTTCTTCTGTTGCACAGTGTTCCGCGATGAGGAGGGAAATTACTGGTTTTGAAAGGTTTGTATTTAAAGGGAAAGGCAAAGGGGTGGGGTGGGTGGGGGTAGCTGGGACTGAGAAGAGAGAGAGAGAGAGAGAGAGAGAGAGAAGGGGGAGGTGGGTGGTTTAAAGCTTACTTCTGAACAATAGTGACGCAAATGTATTGCACGTCTTCCTCCTATTGACACACTTGCGTGTTTTAGCGATCGGCTAAATATTACTTTTCTCCAGGAAGTTTCATCACGGTGGAACTATCAATTATGCAGCGTCTTCAGAGAGTATTAGGTGAACCTTTTTTATTTAGTTATACAAAATAGCAAGGGATTAGTAAAAAAAAAAGTGGACTTACCCATTTCTTAAGCTATGAACTTTTAAAAACTTAAGGTTTAAGGACGCGTGCTTAAGTTCGTGAAGAATTGTCTATTTTTGGAAAAAATAACCGGGTTTCAACATTACCTTCATTATATCAGTAAAATATACATATTCATATATCTGCGTGTGTATTTAAATTGAGTTATTTCTGCATGTGTAGATATGAATAAGTTAGCTTTGTATATGTCGATGTAAGTAAGCTATCTTTTTAAGTACTTTGCATACGCAAGTAAATACTATCGTGTATATCGAACACCCATAAGTCCATTACTGTATGTATGTATTTATGTGTGTATGTATGTGTGTATGCACAAATTTGCCCTGCTGTGAACGTTACCGAGGCGTGACTTCTCTCTCTCTCTCTCTCTCTCTCTCTCTTGAGCAGAGCGCTTTCCTGTTTGCAAAGCCTGCTCCCTTTTGAACGCGATGTACCTATGCCTAGGGAACCGTGACAGTTACACACCTCCTGACGTGGCGTTTATCCCTGAATATCATGCGAGCGGAGAGGTTCCTCTTCTATTGGATGTCGTTCTCTTCTTCAGTTAGTTCCTGTGCTTCGCTTTTGCTTCTTCTGAACTTTATGTAAAGGATTTGAGTACCTTTTTCAGTGGGTTTTAGGCCTAGGCGTTTGGTGCAGTTTTTAGGCCTAGGTTTTTTTCGTTCCTTGTCAGTTTGTGCAGCGATGAAGGTTTTTTCTTTTTTATGAATTCTCGTACATCGTGAATAAAGATTCTCTCTCTCTCTCTCTCTCTCTCTCTCTCTCTCTCTCTCTCTCTCTCTCTCTCTCTCTCTCAAACCTTGCCTTCCTGTTCCCAGCCTTATTGGAATTCATACTGGCAAAAAAAGGGGGGCGGGACTTAGACCCTCCATATAACGAACACAAAGGCAGTACTGGTATACCCTACCGCATTCTTTCAGTACTTGAGTCTCTCTCTCTCTCTCTCTCTCTCTCTCTCTCTCTCTCTCTCTCTCTCTCTCCCTAGGCTTTTTCGCAGACGTGCTTGTCTTCGCTGGTCACGATTTGCCAAAACCAGGACATGACACACTGAATCAAAAACGTTTCACACTCCGTTTGCCTTCTTTGGGGTTTTGTGGGGGGGCTGTTGACGTTTGGATCTCTGCCAATTAAAGAGGATTTTTTCATTTGTTTATTTTGTTTCTTTTTCATTCCCTCTTTCTTCGTTGTCTTATTTTTTACTGTTGTGTTTTGTTTCATTTTTTTTTTCCTTTTTGGTGGGATAGCATCGTCTGTGGGTAGACCCTAGTTTTTCCAATTCTCCAGAGAGGTTTCATATATATATATATATATATATATATATATATATATATATATATATATATATATATATATATACATATACAGTATATACATATATGTGTCTGTTTATATACACATATATATATTTATATGTATATATATATTGCAATGTGCATTCATATTTTCTGGGTCTATAACAACTAAAAACATAGGGGTTTCCATTTGTCACCAGATTGCATTTCTGCTCTAGCAATTTTCCTCCATGATAGGTTTTGATAAAGACAGTTTTTATGCCTCGAAGCTTAATAGATGTGACTCACCGCATCATTTTCAAAAAGACAAAAGAACAAAGAAGGTCAGAGAGAGGAGGTTTTAAATTATACTTACGTCATTTGCAAGCTGAACAGTCGTAATGTATGGCAGTATGTTCGACAAAGCAAATAAACGAAACTGACTGTCAGAATGGAGATGTGAAGTTTGTCAGAAAAAATTTTTTTCTTTGCTGTAAAAAAAATTATTCGCCAAAATTAAAATTATAGAGATGATGTATATTTTTGTGGACTGCGCAGTACTGTTTTAAATTGCCTTTCCTTTGGTAATTCGTATTGTTTTTTATTCTATTTATATACCAGTCATTATTCAGTAGAACATATTACCATAATTTTTTACGTATGGGGGAACTAGTTATATAAAAGGAGTTGTTGTGTAGGGTATAATATTTTATAGAACAGTTTACCGTTCTGGGTAATGAATAGATTGCCTCTGAAAAGAAAGGATTGCTAAAGAAGTCTAAAAGAAGGGAATACATTTCTCATTTTGCACGTGACAAAGGCGCCTGATAAATTCAGACAAACTTTAGGAATTCTGAAATACGTAGAGGATGTAAGGAGAGAGAGAGAGAGAGAGAGAGAGAACACTGTAGGAATTGTGAAATATGTGGAAAATGTGTTTATGAGAGAAAAGAGAGTATGAGAGAGAGAGAGATTGTAGGAATTCTGAAATATGTGGGAAATGTGTATATGATAGAAAGAGAGAGAGAGAGAGAGAAATACTCGTAAATTGAGACAAAACTGTAGGAATTCTGAAATATGTGGAAATGTGTAGATGAGAGAGAGAGAGAAAAATAAATTGAGACAAAACTGTAGAAATTCTGAAATATGTGGAAAATGTGTTTGAGAGAGAGAGAGAGAGAGAGAGAGAGAGAGAGAGAGAGAAATTGGACATTGTATGTGCACTATAATTCCCTAACCATCAGAGGGAATTGACAAATATTCATAGAGTAAATTTTTATCAATAGAGAAAGTTGATCATCCACCCTCCAGTCATCAAACATGCCAAATTGCAGCCCTCTAGCCTCAGTAGTTTTCATTTTATTTAAGGTTAAAGTTAGCCACAATCGTGCTTCTGGCAACGATACAAGACAGGCCAACCCTGCCGGCTGAGAGTTTCACGGGCCGCGGCTCATACAGCATTATAATTAGACCACGCAAAGATAGAGCTATTTTCGGTGGCCTTGATTATACGCTGTACCGAAAATCGACGCAATTTTTTACTTGTTACAATATATTGTATATTGCGATGATAAATGAATTTTCCGCATTCCTTAGAAAGTTGCCTGCGTTGATGAGGATACGCCCCGATTGCAATCGCTTTCTACTAGTTTTTCCATTTACCGGTTGCTTTCTCAAGCATTGAATTCCTGCGAGTTCGTTTAGTTCCGAGTTTCACCGTCACGCTCGAGGGCGTAACATCGTGAATTTTATCCAGTCACTGTAAAGTGAATGCTGAGTGAATGTCGAGTTGTAATTCATATTTTTATGGGTTTTATTGTTTTATGTATTTTGCCTGAAACCGAAGACTTTTATGTATATCTATATAATATAATGTATATGTATATATATGATGTATATATATTTATGTATGTATATATATAATGTATATATATTATGTATGTATATATATAATCAATGTCAAATTGTAATTCATATTTTGTGGGTTTTATTGTTTTATATATTTTGTCAAAACCGAAGACATTTATATATATATATATATATATATATATATATATATATATATAAGATAATATGTATGTGTGTATATACACACATACATACATAATAAATCATGTATATACATATACAGTATGTATATTATATAAATATATATACATACACACACACATTATATATATATATATATATATATATATATATATATAATATATATATATATATATATATATATATATATATATATTATATACACACACACACACACACACACACACACACACACGGACATTTAAATCTTGAAGTGCCACTAACCTCTCTGGTGTGTCGCCGCAGCCCTTGAATATATTAACTCATTCAGCGTCCATTGAGAGAGTGAGAGGTGAGCCCAGCCACTCCAACCCGAATATAAATATATGTCTGAGGGGCGGGAAGCGTCGAAGGAAGTCTTCAGTTAAAGACGTCTGCTACTCCAGCAGTAGTTGAAACATGAGCGTAGGGTATGGGCGTGCGGGGTGAAGGACGAAGGATGCTTTCGACGGGTTTAAAGGGGTCCTATTTTAATGTAACTGCCGCGTGACTTATCCTTCGTCTCTCGTGAAAAAATGAGTTTAAGTGATGTTTCGTTTTGCTTTGTAACTCTGCCGTGATCTCTCTTGAAGAAAAGTTTTAGTGATGTTTCTTTTTGCTCTGTAATTCCTTCTTGATCTCTCATGAAAAAATAATTTTAGTAATGTTTCTTTTTGCTCTGTAATTCCTTCTTGATCTCTCATGAAAAAATAATTTTAGTAATGCTTCTTTTTGCTTTGCAATTCCTCATTGATCTCTCATGGAAAAAAATAATTTTAGTAATGTTTCTTTTTTTTTATATTAAACTTGTGATATTATAAAGTTTATTTAGGGATTTTAGGTGATTTTATTAAATGTGTCAATTGTTATTTATGGGGTTATAGTAATGTATCTATTTTCCTTATATGAAACTTGTGATCATATAAAGTTTATTGATAGTTTTTAAAGGAAATGAAGTCAGTTGCTGTATATGAAAAAAGCAATATTTGCTTTATTTTTAAATTATTTTGTAGTTTATTTCCTGAAATACAGAAAAGGCCAGTTGCTCTACAGTATATTAAAGTATGATATTGCTCATTTTCCCTTTTCCTGCATTTTTCCTGAAAATCAGAAAGAAATATTAAAGAAATTATTAAAGAAATTGTTTATTAAGAAGGAAGCCTTCCTGTTTCATACGCGACCAGTTTCCCCAATTTTCGTCATCATTCCGGCCACTTAGCCCAGTCCCCGCTGCGGGACAGAGAGAGTCGAGTCCTCTTCCCAGATTAAAGCAATTCCGCGAAATTAGCTTGTGTGCGCGTTTCAATGTATAAGGTAAAAAAAAGAAAAAGAATTAAAAAACTCTCGCCGAGTGAAATTGCTGTTCAGCTTAGAATATAAGACGTTTGTGAATGCAGAAGAATACCGGAAATTAATGTGTTTTAATGAGTATTTGGTGAATGTGTGTTTTATAAATTGAGTGTATTTGAATACGAGAAATGGCAGCAAAGTTTTAGCCAAAATGCATACACATAATTATGTAGATTTTCGATAGATAAAAGATGGAGAATTGAAAGTGACATATTTTAAGAGGTTGAACGCATGCATGCATATATGTCTGTGTGAATAACATGTATATACAGATATGTATATACATGTATATGTATGTATTATGTGTATATATATGTATATATATTACATACACATATACATATCCACTCTTACTGAAAGACCTGCATATCTGCTTACGTATATAAAAATGGAAACGCTACACGCTCTCTCTCTCTCTCTCTCTCTCTCTCTCTCTCTCTCTCTCTCTCTCTCTCTCTCTCTCTCTCTCTCTCTCTCTCTCACACAGCATCTGCTGACCCTCCAAGCGTGAAGGAACTAATAAGACTGAAGAGGCAGGAAATTCTGTTCTTGCTAATGAAATTCAAACAGAGAGAGAGAGAGAGAAGCTCACAATTGCTTTCTTTTATATTGTAAGTACAATGTGTGTGTGTGTTTGTGTGTTTGTTTATCCTCCATTAGTCTTGTGCCAGAGCCAGGTTATGACGGTATTAAGCCAGTTGACATTTTCTTCCTTTTAGAGAGAGAGAGAGAGAGAGAGGTCGCTTGTGTGTCTTTTAAAGAGAGAGACAGAGAGAGCAGTGCGGTTAATGCTAGTTCAGTACAACTGAAAATGAAATGCCCTGATTTTGTTTTGCTTAAGAGAGAGAGAGAGAGAGAGAGAGAGAGAGAGAGAGAGAGAGAGAGAGAGAGAGAGAACATTGGAGATGATAGTGGAAGACAGAGAGAGAGAGAGAACATTGGAGACAATAGGGGAAGACAGAGAGAGAGAGAGAGAGAAAACATTGGAAACAGCAGTTGGAGAGAGAGAGAGAGAGAGAATCGGAAACAACAGCTGAACTCTTGTTAACAAGAGATGGAGGGGAAAGAAATATTAGAATAAACATTGGAACAATACGGTCTTATGGGGATTCTAGGGTACAGAAGAATAGGGGAATTATGTAACAAAAAAAAAGAAAGAAGAAGGAAGAGGGGATATAAAAATTAGACGAAGAAGAGATAGAAAGCACGAACGGGAATATTTCCAGGGGAAAACAAAACACTGATTGCCCTATAATTTCTGGAGGGGGACGGCGAAGGATTTTTCTATATATATATATAGATATATATAAATATATAGATAGATATATACTGTATATATGTGTATATATATAACTTCTCATAAATTGATTGAATATATAGAAATATAAAATCAGTTACTGGTTTGCTTAAATTGTTATATATATATGTTTTTTCCGACGTTTTAACTTTTATTTTCTGATCTTCACAATTTAACCTTGGATTCTCTCATAGCTTCTGTTGATTTCTCTATGAGCAAGAGCCCGTGCTGGTTAATAAAGCCAGCTTAATCAAAAACAACAACAAACTGGAATTGAATTGAAAATTTAAATTGTATCTTTTTTCCGAGATACAATTGACTGATTTTACTTGGATACAACAGAAAATGATGCCACAATCAATATAGCAAATGTCAGAGTTTCAATTCATAAACAATCCTCCTCCTCCTCCTCCTCCTCCTCCTCCTCCTCCTCCTCCTCCTCCTCCTCCTCCCTCCCCTCCCTTCCTCCTCCTCCATGTGAATCATCTTCCTCCTCCTCCTCCTCCTCCTCCTCCTCCTCCTCCTCCTCCTCCTCCTCCTCCTCCTCCACGTGAGTCAGACGCAAGTATGAGATCTCAAAAAGTGGCTTAAAAGACCAACGGCCAATTTTCCTTTCAGCTTTAATTGCGAAGAATGAGTGAGTGCGCCCTGTTGCTTACGCCCTAAGTGTGTCAGGCAGAGGAGACCTTCCATTGACCTTCTGTTGACCTTGACACGTGAGCGATGACCCGCAGTCTAAAGAAATAAACATCATTTATTGATGTGTTTTTATTTCTTTTACTTTCTAGAGACACTAATTCAGTTCGGTGGCTTTTTAGTTTTCTGTAAAAGGAAACTATTGTACCGGCTTTGTCTGTCCGTCCGCACTTTTTTCTGTTCGACCTCAGATCTTGAAAACCACTGAGGCTAGAGGGCTGCAAATTGTTATGTTGATCATCCACCCTTCAATCATCAAACATACCAAATTGCAGCCCACTAGCCTCAGTAGTTTGTATTTTATTTAAGGTTAAAGTTAGCCATAATCGTGCGTCTGGCAACGATATATAGTAGGCCACCACCGGCCAGTGGTTAAAGCTTCATGAGCCGCGGCTCATACAGCATTATACCGAGACCACCGAAAGATAGATCTATTTTCGGTGGCCTTGATTATTATACGCTGTACGGAAAACTCGAATGAAGAAACTTCTGCGCATTTTTTACTCGTTTTTTTATATTTCTCAATACCCTGAGGAGGATTCACCTTACTCTTCCCTTCGGAACTTCGTTCGTGAAAGCCGCCGCTCTGCCGGATACGGCTCATTCTGGTGATAGGTCAGTCACAATAGCAGCGTCCCCGGCTGCTTGCCAGGCAGCTTTCGGCAAGCACCTGCATTGCATTAAGGCCTCGCACCTCCTAAATTGACTTGCCAATGCTCGCCATTTGCCTTAACAGCGTCATTATTTGAAAAAGCCATGATGCGTCATCTTGAAGGGGGAGGGGAGGAGGGGGTGGAGGTGCCTTAACGGTATCATTATTTGAAAAAGGCATGTTGCGTCACCCCCAGGCTGGGGGGAGGGTTGGGGGGTTATTTGCGCAATAATGTGGTTGCAAGGTCATATATCGCCTTCACATGACCTCGAAATACTTGGAAGTGTAATTCAGAAATATGTCCATTTGTAAAGACTGCATTATTTTCAGCCGTGCTTGTGTTTTGGTTTTCGTAAATGCCTCAAAGCAATTGTGTATTCAATTCAAAACTGTTTTGACGGATTATGAGAGAATGAAAAAGGCTATTTTGATCGTGGAATCTAAACTACATTCCGAATAAAGATTCCACGATATTTCTGTTTATGTATTCAGTAGCTTTTTTGTGGTTGCCTCTTTTGGGAAGTATAGATGAATAAGACATTGTTGGGAGACTCTGCTTTCACAAGCATTGTTTGTGCGTTGCGTTTGTGCGTGAGCAGATTTGCATAGGCACAAACATTCATACATACATAGATGAATAAGTCATTGTGAGGAGACTGCTGGCGCATTCACACAGACACAAAAACACTGTATGTGTGCCTGCGTTTGTGCCTTGGCAGTTTTGCATGCATAAATACATTCATACATCCATGAATACGTATGTATTTACCCAGCATTTTCCCCGGCCTTCGCAGTCTCCAGGTCCCCGACCATCCTAACCACATTTTTATGTGATTTTTCCTCCACTTCAGGAAGCATTTATTTTGTCGGGAGGTCTTTCTCTCTCTCTGCACGATGGGTCCTACGATTCTTTATATTGTTTTTTCGGAGCATGCGCAGAAAGGGGAGGGGGAGAGTGGACCTGTACCTAGCTATTGCTGCTTCTTCTAAAGGAAGGAAGGAAGGAAAGGAGCAGAAAAGAAAGCGGGAATAAACAAAGGAGGGTCATGCGCGGCCGAGTTTTAAACTTTTCGAAAACGCCCCTTTCAATTCTCGTAAACGGGACATCAACCTGGGTTCATGGCGACGCATAAAGGGAGGAGGGAGAGAGAGAGAGTTGCGACTTTAACCGTCCTCCTTTTTTAGGGCGGTAGGAAAAGGTCGTATATTTTTGTGTAAATTATATATATGTATATATATTATATATATATATATATATATAAGTTATATATATATATATATATATATAAGAAAACAACGGAGTGGTGCTAGTCTTCTGACCAAAGTCCTTTCTTTCGTGGTATTGCTTTTGTTTATATATCTATCACGTTCCGTATTTTCGTGATTCAGTTATACATATATATATATATATATATATATATATATATATATATATATATATTATATATATATATATATATATATATATATATATATACATACATATATATACTGAATGGTATATATCTGTTTGTTTACAAAATCCTCTCTTCTCTTTTCAGCTCGAGTTTAAAACTGTCTTCATCACTCACCCCTTTTTCATTTTACGTCTAGAAACTTAACAGCTAAGTCTCTCTCTCTCTCTCTCTCTCTCTCTCTCTCTCTCTCTCTCTCTCTCTCTCTCTCTCTCTCTCTCCACACACGAAAGAACTCCCATTAACACTACTGTCGTAAAATGTCTCGCAGCCTAGTACGTCTTGAAGACATTAAGTGTCAGGGTTCCTTAAACGTAAAGGGGGCTCAAATGGTTGGCCCCCTACCCCCCAAAAAAATAAAAATAAAATGGTTTTACTACAACCGGTCCCTGCGCAAAATAACTTTGGGATGAGCGAGTGTGCTGGAGAATTAGTTGCACTGCTAGTCTTCAATAACAGAAGTTTTATTCAAGGAACTTTGGGATCATAAGTTATAATAATAATAATAATAATAATAATAATAATAATAATAATAATAATAACAGGAACGTTAAGGTCTTGAATTATAATAATAATGACAGAGACATTGAGGCCTTGAATATGATAATGATAACAGGAAATTTAAGGCAAAAAATATCAAAATAACGGAAAATTTAAGGCCAAAATTATAATAATAACGGGAAATTTAATGCCTAAAATATAATAATAACGGGAAATTTAATGTCTAAAATATAATAATAACGGGAAATTTAATGCCAAAATATAATAATAACGGGAAATTTAATGTCAAAAATATAATAATAACGGGAAATTTAAGGCCTAAAATATAATACTAACAAACTTTAAGATCTTAAAATATAATTATAATGTCAGAAACTTAAAGGCCATAAAATATAATAATAACAATAAGAAATATAATATAATAAAAAATATAATAAATATAAAATATAAAGATAAAAATCTAAAACAAACATAAAATTTAATATGATAACAATAACACAAGTAACTTGAAGGCCTAAGACATTCACTCCACTTCGTCTTCGGCCGAAGTACCTCCGAGACGTTCGCGCGAGAACTCGCGAGCGCAAGAGACGTATACGCCAGCATTAATCATGGCCGCTATCAGTCTCCATAAACGTCGCTTCCTGCTGTTGGGCTGGTCGCTCTGACAAGATTGGGTTCTTCTTCTTCTTATACGTCATTGTCTGGAGGAGGGGCTAGTTCGCAGAGAGAGAGTGTTTAAAAGAGAGAGAGAGAGAGAGAGAAGGGCCTATAGCCATGCGCTCCTCCCGCTGTTTATTACGCCAGGGGAACGACGCGAAATTGATGAATATGAGGGAGAATGGATGTAGATAGATGAGAGGGAAGTAAAAAAGAGGGGAAAGAATTGATGGACCAAGAGAGGGGAGGAAAACATTCTATAGAAAGAGGGAATATTTTTATGGAGGGAGAGAAAAATACGGAATGAAAGAGTTAGTAGGAGAGAGGCTGATGAAACTTGGGAAGAAAGTTAAAAGGATATGGAAATATATATATATATATAATATATATATATATATATATATATATATAAATATATATATATATAAAGACTATGCTAAGTCGTCTGCTAAGTAAAGGACAAGAAGTCGAAAGGCCTTGCAACACTCCATTGTTTCTCTTTCCTTCGTGGATTTTGTCTTTACTTATATATTCATCACGTTCCATATTTTCGTGATTCAGTTATACAAACACACACACATATATATGTGTGTGTGTGTGGATGTTTTGTGAATATGAAAAGAAAAGAAAAACTGAATACGATAATTTTGTGTAAATAAACATCCTTATTAAACGTGAAATTATCAAGAACGTTGAAATTGCAACAATAAAAACGGTATGTGGAAGGAACCAAGGAGAAAGCAGGATGCGAAAAGAAGCAAATATTAGCCGAGGAAGGGAAAGGCCAGTATAATCAGTCTAGACTGAAGGCAGGGGCTGGTCAGCTGTATAACAGCGACCCCCACGCCGGTCACATCAGAAAGCGGATGCATTTGCTTTGACCTCTCTCTCCCTCCCCCCCCCTCTCCCTCTCTCCCTCCTTTCCCCCTCCTTTCTTTCCGCATTTCCGTTTGCGCATTAGTTACGTCTTATTGTCTGCCTGTCTTCCTTGTGCTCTGAAAATACTTCATGTCTGTTGTGTGCTTCTGTCTGGAGCACAGAACTGCGCTTGTCTGTTTCCTGTCTGTGTGACAGTGTCTGTTGTCATCGTCTGGCTGTCTTGCTTGTGTTCTGAAAGTACCTCATGTCTGTACTTCTGTCTGGAGCTCAGAACTGTGTCTGTCTGTGAAACAGTGTCTGTTGTCATTGTCTGACATCCTTCCTTGTGTTCTGAAAAGACCTGATGTCTGTACTTCTGTCTGGAGCTCAAAACTGTGTCTGTCTGTGAAACAGTGTCTGTTGTCATTGTCTGACATCCTTCCTTGTGTTCTGAAAATACCTGATGTCTGTGCTTGTCTGAACCTCAAAACTGCGCTTGTCTGTGGCTGTCTGTGTGACAGCGTATGTTGTCATGTGTTCACGTCTATGGTCCTCGTGGCCTAACTAGGCAGCCCAGGTTGGAAACTCGGGCGAGGATTGAGTTGCAAGGGCACTTTCCACTAGTACCCACTTTGCCTTGAGTTGTGAATTATGTACTTGGTAGTTGATCCACTTTGGTGTGTTCCAGCATTGTATATATACATTATATATACAAATACATATGAGAAATTACGTAAGATTTGAGGGCGCGCTGGGAGATTACAGTTAAATAGCATATTAAAAAAATCTCTCTCTCCCGGAGGGAAAGAGGAAAACCTGAGGTTATTTATGGTTTGTTTTCATTTCCTATTTAAGCCATAGGATATAAAATGGCGTTTTATGGTCTGGCAACGGCACATTAGCCAAAGGTTCCTCACGAAAGCGGCTGCTTTCGTGCACGCAATGCGAGTCTCGGGGTCAGCTGTAGAGGGTCAGTTTCGAGGTTCTTTTCTGAGAATTAGGTTTTCTTGAGGTTTTATGTAATAATAATAAGAATAATAATGATAAGTTCCTTTAATAATAAATAATAATAATAATAGTAATAGTAAGAGCAGTATCTTACAACACGCCTGGAAGTTACTGGAAGTTACTGAGGTTTTCTTTATGAGATTTAATAATAATAATAATAATAATAATAATAATAATAATAATAATAATAATAATAATAATAATAATAATAAAAATGCTTGTCAGGTGGTTACAGTACTACTTACTGTAAATATGGATTTAGAATAATGCAACTAATAATTGTGATGATTCCTGAAACTTTGGTTTCCTATAGGATTTGATGGAGATGTCAGGAAAATAATAATAATAATTGTTAGATGATTGTTCCAATACTACATACTGTAAATGTAAATCAGAGTAGTACAGTCAATAATAAGGATAATAAAAGAAGACACGGCAACACCAATAATACCTGTGGTAATCCAAACGTCTCAGTTAATATTTGAAAGATAAAAAAAATAGAAAAAAAAATAATAAAAAAACAAATCACAGCATTTAAGACCGAGATCGAAGCGGAACGCCGCGGCAGCTGAATAATGAAAGGTTATCCGGAATTGTTTATCCGGATTCCAGTCGGATGATGAGCCAACGATGAAAGGTTGAAAGGCGGCATTTATTTGTCTCGTAACAAAAAAGGGCATTTGTATCCGGCCGAAAGTAGGCCGGGAGTATGATGTCGAAAG
This sequence comes from Macrobrachium rosenbergii, assembly GCF_040412425.1. Lineage (NCBI taxonomy): Eukaryota > Metazoa > Arthropoda > Malacostraca > Decapoda > Palaemonidae > Macrobrachium > Macrobrachium rosenbergii. The sequence continues at coordinate 33,960,909 of NC_089771.1, forward strand.
GAATAAGGTGGTCGCCTTGGTATTTATTGGAATGTGTGTTTGTGTATATATATATATATATATATATATATATATATATATATATATATATATATATATATATAAATATAAATTATATATATATATGTTTATATATTATTATTATATATTATTATATATTTATATCTATATATATTATTATTATTATTATTATTATTATAACTCTTACAGACAACCTAAATTAAGTAATTCTCAGAAAAGAACTTGGAAACTGATATTATTATTATTATTATTATTATTATTATTATTATTATTATTATTATTATTAAAACTTATACAGAACACCTAAAGTAATGATTGAATATAGAATTTGGGCCGAAGTAGAAAGGTTTGAAAGGCGTAACAGGAGGAAAACCTCTCTGTTGCACTATGAATCAATTATTAGGAGAGAACATGAAAGGAGGTACAGTAAAATACAAAATACAGTACATTGTCTATTTTGCTATACACTTTCACTTGTCGCATTGCTCATTTTTGACCAACTTTCTATAAAAACCTTGTATTATTAAGCCCATGTTTTCTCCTTCAATAGTAATTGTGTTTTCAACACGAAATACTTTCTGTTATGTATTTTTCTGGATCCTTTTTGACTTCTCGTATTACTGTGTTTCAAAATGAAATCCATATTTATCAGTTTACAAAAACAGGCGCATCGATCTCTTATGTGTTTCCATTCGTATTCATTTTTATTTCACTTTTGTATCTTTTTCTCCCTGGAAAGTAAAAATATCGCTAATCCCTGCGTTGGAGTCAGAGATTACGGAGTGTTTAATAAAGTCTTTGATCCATCTGAGTCAAAGGTCATTGGGGATTACTTACAGTCTTCTAAGGGAGATGTGATTGAATATTTTTTATCCATGTGATTGAATATATTTTTATCCATATATATATATATATATATATATATATATATATATATATATATATATATATATATATATATAAAACATCACCAAATCACCGCATCTCCAAAAACCTGTCTCGACCAAACAGAAGATGGATCATTTCCCCTCCTTATTAGCAATGACAATACCTCTTTTTCTCCTTGTACCAGACGATACCACGCCAATTAATGTGACGCTTTCATAAATCATTCGGGTATGGTGCACTCCGCTGCTGTCTATAATAATTGAGGCATGAATGTCTCTCTCTCTCTCTCTCTCTCTCTCTCTCTCTCTCTCTCTCTCTCTCTTGTAGCCGGAGTTAATTAACGACTCTGGATAATTAACCAGGCGGTTAACAAGCAGATGAATCTTGTTTGGTCATTAATTCAGCTCCTATTAATTGTACGAGTTGGGGCGGGAGTCCTCCTCCTCCTCCTCCTCCTCCGTAAACAAAGCTCCCCCATTTTTTTTTTTGGGGGGGGCTTTCTTGAAGGACAAGGTTAGTGGGGAGAGAGACGTTTGGCGAAACCGTTGATTGGCTGCTTGAAGTCCCGCGCGTGATTCGGTTAAATGATGTTTGTGGGGAATTGAAAATCCCTTTTGATTTAATGTCTTTGTATTTCAAATTTTGACTCGCTTTCTTCTTTCTATTGAAATTTTTTGGTCTTCCCTCCTTTATATTTTAAATCTTCCCTTATTCCCTCATTTATATTTGAACTTTCCACTTCCTTTCTCCTTTATATTTTAAATTTTCACTTCTCCCCGCCTTTACATTGTAAATCTTCTCTTCTTCTCTCATTTATATTTGAACTTTCCACTTCCTTTCTCCTTTATATATTTTAAAATTTCACTTCTTCCCCTCCCTCACGTCAGGAAGTGAAACGTGGCCACGTGCGATATGCATATCTGGAGTCATTCAATTATTCAGACGTTCACTGCTTCAAAGCACGCACACGGAGGGCAGGGGGAACTCTCTCTCTCTCTCTCTCTCTCTCTCTCTCTCTCTCTCTCTCTCTCTCTCTCTCTCTCTCTCTCTCAGGTTATTTAATATTTAATAACTCATAAGCATTTATGTTTCAACTGAACACGTTTTTTTTTATCGTTATAAAATTCTGCGATGTCAAAAATATGTGGGATTGAATTTTATAAATTTTATATATTTATTTTTTTTTTAAGATATAGTTTTTGAATTAACCGAACAAGTTAATTTTTTTTTTATTTTTTTATCGTTGTAAAATTCTGCGATGTCAAAAAATATATGGGATTGAATTTTATAAATGTATATATAATTTATATATATATATATAATTTTTAAAGTTACATTTGGAATTTAATGTTTATATATAATATATTTGTATTCCTGAATTCTATGAATTTCATATTTTTTTTTAAGATGCAGTTTGGAATTTAATGTTTATATTTAATATTTATTTCCCCGGTATGATGAAAAAAACTCCGAGAAATATAATTATAAAAATTTTATCTTATTTACGTTACAATTAGCATTTGAAATTTATAGTTCGATTGTGTACATTCGTATACCAGAGGAGTATTAACAAACATAAGAAAAACAAAAATTGTAGAAACACATTCCACAAAGAAATATAAAGAAAGAAATATTATATGAAAAAATAAGTAAAATGAAAAACAGAGTAATCACTCACATCTGACCCTCTCCGGAAAATGAAAAATTACGGAAAAACGTCAGATTCATAGTGACCGCCATCATTCACAAATTCGGCCTGAGAGGTGTAATTAATTAACTCCTAGGGCCAGGGTTCTCCTCTCTCTCTCTCTCTCTCTCTCTCTCTCTCTCTCTCTCTCTCTCTCTCTCTCTCTCTCTCTCTCATATACGAAAAGCTACTGGCTTCGTTCAAAGGGCTGTTGGAAATGGTATCACAACTTCACTTTGGATTGAGTCTCTCTCTCTCTCTCTCTCTCTCTCTCTCTCTCTCTCTCTCTCTCTCTCTCTCTCTCACCCTTACGATAAAGCGACTGACTTCGTCCACAGGGCCGTTTGGAAAGGTATCACAACTTCGCTTTGGATTGAGTCTCTCTCTCTCTCTCTCTCTCTCTCTCTCTCTCTCTCTCTCTCTCTCTCTCACGCGCTATATAGCGACTGACTTCGTCCAGCATATACTCGTATATCACAACTTCGCTTTGGATTGAGTCTCTCTCTCTCTCTCTCTCTCTCTCTCTCTCTCTCTCTCTCTCTCTCTCTCTCTCTCTCTCTCTCCGAGAGAGCCAAAGGAATCTTTTGAGGGCCCCAACAAATTGAAAAGGATCCCGCGAGTGGTCTGGATGATCGAAGGTAACGCACTGGAGGAGAAAATTTTAACAGATGGTCAAATTAGGAAAGGAAAAATATATAAGAAAGATGAACGTTGTTCGACAGCACTGAGATCATTCGGGAGAGAGAGAGAGAGATTATGAAGAACATTATTTCATAGAATTGATTGAAGAAATTATTGAAATTTGAAGGAGAGATAGAAAAAGATAATTTGAGGGAGAGGAGAGCATTATTTTAGAGAAGTGATTTAGAAATTATTGTAGAAATTATTAAAGAAATTATTGAAATTTAATTTGAGAGAGAGAGAGAGAGAGAGATAACGAAGATCATTCTTTTAGAAAAGTGATATAGAAATTATTAAAGAAATTACTGAAATTTGGAGAAAAGATAGAAAAAGATAATTAGAGAGAGAGAGATAACGAAGAATATTATTTCAGAGAAAGTGATATAAAAATGTTTGAAGAAATTATTGAAATTTGAATTAAGCAAGGCAGGAACAAGACATTAGGATTTATTTGAATGCTGTAACCCTGAGCAAAAGAAGACCGCTGAAATCAGAAGTAAGGAAAGATAATAAAACACAGAGTAATTTGTATGAGTCAGGTAAAACGATTAATAAGAAAATAAAAAAAATAAATTATATTATGATGCATGTAGAAAGGTGACATATTCAGTGATAAATTTTTCAGTAAAGGAACGAATGATTTAAAAAAAATTGATTAAAGAAGAAATGTTGAAATTGAAAAATTCAAAAGAGGAAAAGGATGAAATGAAAGCCGATGAAAAACTGAGAGAGAAAAATATCCAGTGATAAATTTTTCTAGTAAAGAAACGAATCATTTTAGAAAAGATATTGATTAAAGAAGAAAAGTTGAACTTGAAAAATTCCACAGAGGAAAAGGACGAAACGAAATGCGATGAAAAAACTTAGTGAAAAAAAAAAAAAAATGTGGAATCTAAATGGATTGCGTTTTGCATTTTCCGTTTTATTTACGTGTTTCCACACGGATATATTAAAATACTCCAACCCTTCGCTGCCTTTTCGTTTTCATCCCGTATTTCTTTGTAGAATACTTGTAAGCGTCAAGTCAAACGCCCCTGGTAGAGGCTGCAGGGGAAAAAGTTGCCAATACCCTAGTGTTTTTTTTTCTTTCCCGTTGGAGCACGGCACAGGCGTGTTGATTCTCTCTCTCTCTCTCTCTCTCTCTCTGGTTTTTCTCCTTGGAGGCGGAATGTAGCTTTAAAGGCGTTATGAATTTAAG
>NC_089771.1:33967883-33985383 GCF_040412425.1 Macrobrachium rosenbergii
GGTAAAGATAATAGCTCATCGAATCAATAGCAAGCAAGCAAGCGCTTTCGCGCAGGCAGTATTTATGAACAAGTGAGAAGTGTTTGCGCTTGAGAGAGCTGTACTGCCTGTTTGAAAGCAGTTATTTTTTCATAAGGGACGGGACGTGTTCCTGAATATTATGTGCAAGCATTTTCATTTTTCTTCTAGGTAATTTTTTTTTTCGCTTGCTAATGCCACTCTTGCTATTATGTGTGCTTTCGTTTTTATAGATTTCTTTTATAATGATGATGATGATGATAAAAGCGAGATTAGTTATTATTATTATTATTATTATTATTATTATTATTATTATTATTATACCACTTTTGGTATTAAATCTGCTTTCGTTTTTAGATGACTCATTGTAGTAATAATGATGATAATAATAGCGAGAGTTATTATTATTATTATTATTATTATTATTATTATTATTATTGTCCCACTAAGCAACTGTTTGGTGCTGCCTTACTTGAAACATTTTCTCTACTCATTTTCTGCGCCAAAACTCTCTCTCTCTCTCTCTCTCTCTCTCTCTCTCTCTCTCTCTCTCTCTCTCTCTCTCTCTCTCTCTCTCTCTCTAATTCATCACATGCATTGCCGCTTTTCACTTCCAAGCTCTGCGTACCCTGGAAAGGTATCTTGTTTTTATTTTACCAAGGTAGCTTCGATCCAACGTCACTTATATATTGTAAGAGTTCTCTCTCTCTCTCTCTCTCTCTCTCTCTCTCTCTCTCTCTCTCTCTCTCTCTGTAGAGTCTCGGAGGAGATTTTTTTGTTTGCGAAAGTTTGAAGCCGTTTCAGGGATTGCGTGACACTTGACTCAAAGGGAGTGCTTGTATTTCAGCTGAATTGGTTCCCTGTTTCGATAAGTTGACCTCGACTGACCTGCTCCTTGACCTGGCTTGGTTGTTCTTTTTATCGTGTATGTATATATATATATATATATATGTATATATATATATATATATATATATATATATATATTTATACATATACAGAAATAATCAACTCACACGTGTAGAACAGAAATAAATTTCTGACTCACTTCAGGATCGAACCCAGGTCTTTCAATTGAAAGGCAAGGCCGCTTCCTTCGTGATTTGTACGGCTTAGTCGGCAGCGGCCTATTTGCCTTTCAGTCGAAAGACCTGGGTTCGATCCTGATGTGAGTGAGAAATTTATATATATAAGTATATTTACAAAAGCAATAACCTTATTGTTTTATATTTATTTAATAATATATATATTATAATAAGTATGATATTCCTTTGTAAATCCTTATTCATTTCACGGCTTTAATAAAGAAATTATCATCGATGGAATACTCCTCACGGCTTTTAAACGAAATTTTTCGATCTTTTTCTTTCTTTTTTTTTTTTTGGGGTCGAAATCCCCAGCGGGCGGGCCGGGCCGGGAATGATTCCGAATTTTGGGGCTAAATTTGACTTTCCCCTGGAGGTCGAAAATGTGTGAATTTCTTCTTTAGCTTCTGCTGTTCCTCATTAGCAGCGCCCCGTCCTCCTCTCTCCTCTGTGACCACCTCCTCCTCCTCCTCCTCCTCCTCCTCCTTTTCTCCTCCTCCCCCTCTTTTCGTTCTCCTCCCTCCCCTCCCCCTCTTCTTCCTCCTCCCCTCCCCTTTTCTGTTCTTCCATCCTCTTCCTCCTCCGTCTTTTCTGACTTTCCTCTTCCTCCTCCTCTTTTTTGACCTTCCTCCTCCTCCTCCTCCTCCTCCTCCTCCTCCTCCTCCTCCTCCTCCTCCTCCTCCTCCTCCTCCTCCCTTCCAACCCTCGTTTCGTCCCCTCCTCGCCACTCGAAATCCCGCAGCGGCGTTTCGGTCAAATAAATATGAGGGAGACAGAGAGGCCCCCTGCGGAATGGCCAAATGTCGGGAACCTCAGAATAGACTGGAGATTGAAGTAAGGGTGGGTTTGAGAGCAGGGGCCTCCGACGCTATTATTTAATACAGCGTAGCATGTTCTCGGTTCATGCTGGATTATGCCTTATGGTACGAGAGAGAGAGAGAGAGAGAGAGAGAGAGAGAGAGAGAGAGAGAGAGAGAGAGAGAGAGAGAGAGAGAGAGAATTGTACCCTTAAAAATTCGGTTCACAAATAGTGCCACACACACACACACACACACACACACAGAGAGAGAGAATTGTACTCTTAAAAATTCGGTTCACAAATACTGCATTAGAGAGAGAGAGAGAGAGAGAGAGAGAGAGAGAGAGAGAGAGAGAGAAACAAGTGATATAGTCAGAGAGAGAGAGAGAAACAAGTGATATAGTCAGAGAGAGAGAGAGAAAGGAGGGACGAATTGTACCCTTAAATATTCGGTTCACAAATATTGCATTAGAGAGAGAGAGAGAGAGAGAGTTGTACTCTTAAAAATTCGATTCACAAATACTGCAACAGAGAGAGAGAGAGAGAGAGAGATTCAAAATGTCTGTGATGAATGTTGCACTGAAGGAAGTGTCCTGCTGTTTTGCGGAACCAGCCAAAGCCACCCCACCCCCACCGCCCACCCACCCCTTCAATATTTAGGTTCCATGACGTACATGAGAAAATGTGACTTGGTTTGAGGGAAAAGGAATGTGAAAGTTTTTATTTTTTTTTCTCGCTGTTTCCTTGGCTGATTGGAGATTTTTTTCTTCGTGGGAGTTTCCAAGGTGAACTGAAAAGTTTTTACTTTGCTCAGTTTTTCGTCAGTTAAAAGGAAATTTTTGGCCAGAGAAAAAATGGTTGGTGAACTCAGTACTTGAGGCCATAGACTGAATTGACAAACACGCGCTTATATATTATATATATACATATATATATATATATATATATATATATATATATATATATATATATATATATATATATATATATATATATATATATATATATATATATATATATATATATATATATATATATATATTTATATTTATATTATGAATTTATATTTATATTATTTCTAGACAGAGCTAGCAGTGAAGACAAACCCAAGCTTTAGAATAATAAGCGATAATGATTAAAACTTAATCGTTCCCATGGGGATGGTAAACTTGACGATTATAATTTTAAAAAATTCATAATTCCTGTGGTTTCCATTCATATATAGCTTTCACAATCCTTCGTGGATCACCCCTTCAATTGCTTATTCTGCAATTGTGACCTAAACTTTCCACAGCGTGATAGACAAGGCAGCTATTGTGGTTTTAACATCTCTGTAATAACTAAGAGAGCATTACGGCTTGAGTTTCTAATGTGCTTATAACAGTGGTATGTATGGTACCACCTAACCAGAATTTCAGTCTAGAATTATAGCGCATTTGAAGCTATATTTAGCTCTCTCTCTCTCTCTCTCTCTCTCTCTCTCTCTCTCTCTCTGATAGCAAATCTCTCGCGTAATCTATTACACTTTTGTAGAGACACCTACGCCCTTGCGTTCTCGTTCTTGGTAATTTAACTTTATTTCATCACTACGACATTCTGTCTCCTGTCTACCCGTCTTCCTGTCTTGTGGCTCCTCCTTCCCTTCATTATCAACCCCTCTCCCTCTCCCTATGGTCGCCTCACCCTTTATACACGCTATTTTTTTTTATGTGTGTGTACTTGTTCGTTCGTACGTGCGAGAGCCTCCCACCACAAGAGACCGGAAGACTGCAATCAGCGGGGCGTCGGTCTTGCTCCTGGACTCATTTCCTTCCTTCCTTCCTTCCGTCCTTTACCGTCTCGCCCTTTGGCGTGTGAGGTTTCTTGGCCTCCTCCTCCTCCTCTTCCTCCTCCTCCTATTCCTCCTCCTCCTATTCCTCCTCCTCCTCCTCCTATTCCAATTTCATTGGCGATTTTATTCACGTTTTCATTCGCGTCTCCTTCTTCCATTTCTTTTTCTCCTTCTTCCATTTCCTCCTCCTCCTCCTCCTCCTCCTCCTCCTCCTCCGCATTTTCATCGGCCTTTCCTTCTTCCTTTTCTTCTTCCTCCATCGCCATCACCCATTCGTTAATTTCTACTTCGCTTTTTTATTATTTTATATGGCTACTTTTACCCCCCAAACTACCTCTCTCTCTCTCTCTCTCTCTCTCTCTCTCTCTCTCTCTCTCTCTCTCTCCTACTCATCATCATCATCCGTTGGTTTTTCATGCCTCTTTTTATTACTGCTTTTCTCGCCTCATCAACGCCATCATCATCTAGTCCGTCTTTTTTTTTTCTCTCTACTTTTTTCTTAGATGCCCTTCTTCCCATCTTTACCATTTTCTTCAAGTCCTTTTATCGTCTCATCATCATCAGCTTTTTCCTTTCTCCATGTTCGTACGCTTTTATTCTCTCCTTTTTTTTTGTTAATTCTTTTTTTTATCTGGTCTTTACATCGTGCGTCTTTGAGCGTATCATCATCGTACTCATTATCATTATCATTATCATCATTATTATTATTATCTTCATCATCTTATCCATCTTTTCTAAGAAAGTGTTAATTTTCTAAAAAAGAGAAAATTAGAGAAGGAGGGTGCAGGAAAAAAAAGAATTAATAAGAGGAGGAACTGCGATAGTTATTATTTTTTACATTTTTACCCTTGGACAATTTGTATTTCTCTCTCTCTCTCTCTCTCTCTCTCTCTCTCTCTCTCTCTCTCTCTCTCTCTCCATTTTTGTATCATTTTCATATTTTGGGGATATGAAAAATAGCATTTTTTTTTATCGGGAAAGAATAATGGATACATTATAAAATTCTCTCTCTCTCTCTCTCTCTCTCTCTCTCTCTCTCTCTCTCTCTCTCTCTCTCTCTCTTTTTGTGCACAAAGGTCCAAACTCTCCAGTTGATGATGTTCTCTCTCGTTTGACAGACTTTTTTTTTTTTTCTTTCTTTTAACTGGAACCTGATACGGAATTTGTGAAAAAGGGTCTTTCCGGTTGATTAAAGCTTTTGGACAACCCCGTGTCTCTCTCTCTCTCTCTCTCTCTCTCTCTCTCTCTCTCTCTCTCTCTCTCTCTCTCTCTCTCTCGGCGTCAACAACCCCCCAGATGTTTGACGCCAGTTTTAGTAATCAAAAGTCTCTCTCTCTCTCTCTCTCTCTCTCTCTCTCTCTCTCTCTCTCTCTCTCTCTCTCTCTCTCTCTCTCTCTCTAGTACGGCTAAATGGGAATTATCATGAAATATGTGATAATAACAGTTCTCATAAGGAGGAAACTTATAGACGGTAATTTACCCCACGTAGGAATATTGACGAGATTCCTTTACTTACAGTAGACACCGAAGGGTCTAATTACCAGCCATTCCCAGGGTCGATCACATACTTAATGAGTACCCTCGAGGCAATTACATACGCCGTACGAAGCAAGCCCCCCAATCTATCGTCCATTGAAGCATTTTCGCCTCACCAATCACGTTCGGCGATCGGAAGTCAGTGCACCAATCACATTCGGAAGTCAGACGTCTTCCACTATACGCTATGTTAATATTAACTTCCTTAGTCCTCCATATGTATGTGGCAAACGCTTGGAGGGCTAGGGGGCTGTTGTATCTGTGAAACGAAGCAGGTTTGGGAATTCTCTGAACTGCTGTAGCTGAAATCATGCCGGATTGGGGGGTTTCTGTAACCGCTGTACCTGTGAAATCGAGCCGGATTAAGGATTCTCTTTGATACCCTCTTTCCTTTGCGTGGTTGATCTTGCTTCCTCCTCCTCCTCAGCCTTCCTCCTCTTCCTCCTCCTCCTCCTCCTCCTCCTCCTCCTCCTCCTCCTCCTCCTCCTCCTCCTCCTCCTCCTCCTGATAACAGATCATTATCGTACCTTTGAAACTTGATAAGTTTAGGAGAGATACCTCCTTCTTCAGTATGGAAACTGGGGATTTTAATAATGTCCCCATTTTCCTCCTCATCTCTATACTTCTCCTTCCCTTCTCCTATCTCCTCTTCCCCCCCTCCCCTACTCCTCGTCCTCGTCATTTCCAATCTTCGTCGTTCCCATTTCATCTCCTCGTCTCATTTCCGCTGGAACTTGTCTTTCTGTTCCGTTGGCAAACCTCCCGGCAAGTTCCGTCGGAAGTGGGACTGTTTTCTGCGGCTAAATTTTCCCTGGCATGATATTGCTCCGTCAAGGGTGTTTGATGTTTGTGACCTTGTCAAAATGTTTGCGCTTTCTTAGAATCTGTTTGGCGACCGGTCGTATGTTCTGGATTGAACCGGTTACTATCTTCTTTTTTTTTTTAGCAATTTTTTTTTATGAATTTCATTCGGTTTCGCGTTTTGAGAAGGCGGAATATATATGAATATGATTTGGCTGTAATGTTAACTAGTATTATCCTACTTGGAAAATTTTTGAGAAAGTAACACATAACCTTGTTATCAATCTGGGAATGTTGAGAGAGAGAGAGAGAGAGAGAGAGAGAGAGAGAGAGAGAGAGAGAGAGAGAGAGAGATGTAATAAGCCAGTCTGAATGGAAACTGAGAACAATATGAGGATAACTGAGAGAGAGAGAGAGAGAGAGAGAGAGAGAGAGAGAGAGAGAGAGAGAGAGAGAGAGAGAGAGAGAGGTGGGGGGGGTGGAATTCTGCTGTTTACAGAAAGACAAAAATGTGTAAAACGTCCTTTCTCTCTCTCTCTCTCTCTCTCTCTCTCTCTCTCTCTCTCTCTCTCTCTCTCTCTCAGCGTGTCTTCACCCCTTCTTTCCTTCCAAGCAATAACAGGGAATCAAAACTCGGGGCTAATTTCCCTTTAAATCCTTGATCTTGGAGAGAGAGAGAGAGAGAGAGAGAGAGAGAGAGAGAGAGAGAGAGAGAGAGAGAGAGTTATATCAGAGAAGGGTTATTTACCTTAGGCTGTAATCTCTCACGCCACGCGACGCTGGCCAATTCAATATCGGCCTTATGCCAGGGGCGTAAGGGTCAATATCCTCCGCAGTAAACAACTCGGGTTACGCCCCTTGGCAAGGCGCCGTAAGGGAGGCTTTCAAAGGAAAAGAAACAAAATAAAAAAAAAAAATGATAAAACGGTGGACTGGATTATCTTCAGAGGTGGGTTTTTTTAGTGTATATTTTGGTAGGACACGTATTCTTTGAACACATTGTTATGACGTATTATTGTTCCATTCTTTCTCCCATTTTGTAGGCATTGTTATTATTATGCTCAGGCTTTTTGTTTTTTTTTTACTTCTTTTATCATAATATTTTTTTGGCAGGATGTTTTGATTTTTAGGGAAATTGAGTTTCTTGAAGGGTTAATTTTTATTAAATTTTTTCCCCTTCCATCTCACTGACGTTGAGTTTTTAAAAATTCTTTATCATATTTTTTTTTGGCAGGAAGTTTTGATTTTTAGGGAAATGAGTTTCTAAATGAAGATTTTAATTTTTATTTAATTTTTTCCTTCCATCTCAGTGACGGTGTTTTAACTTTGAGCTTTTGTAATTTTTACCAAAATTGTAACCTTTCATATTATATATATTTTAAAAGATGTACTGTATGACAAAAAAAGGGTGATATAATTTCACAACCTTTTAAATTTCTGTAAAACGATGAAATCATTTTCTCCCGATTGGTTTTGTGTGTGAGAGAATATATTGTAAGCATCTTTTTTGAAACCTAGAGTTTTTAAATGTTTATCATCAACCAGTACAGTTGACCTAAAACTAGAAACACTGAATTCTGAAGAGTCACTGGGTTGGCAACTCTTGAGTTGCTGATCTTCTTGAGTTGCTGTATCTTCTTGACTGGTAAAAGATGGAGGATCTTTCCAAGATAGTGACCCCCCAAGTGTTTTCTGAGGTCGTCATCTAGGACCCAATATTTCCTGGGGGTCATTATCTTTATGGTATTGACAGTCTTTTGTTAATGTTTCCACGGTCATCCCGAAGGGGATTGTGCTAAACACGCCGCAAAGATGGATATACATACCGGGTTAAAACTTACCCTTGGTGGTCACTATCTAGGAAAGATCCAAAGAAGGAAATTAAAATAAGGAAATTGAAGGGAATTAAAAGAATGAAGTTTAAGTAAGGAAATTAACAGAAGGAAACTTGAGCAGTTGCTGACCCAGTGATCTCTTCAACCTTAAATCGGCTAAGGATTCCACAGAATAATTGTTAATCTTCTTCTTCTTCTTCTTCTTCTTTCTCAGAGATGCGTCCATTGTTAGAAAATTAAGCATTGGTTATCAGTAAGACATTGTAAAAAAAAACTAATCTTAATGAGGTAAGGTTAAGAGATTCAGGGATCCTAGGTTGCCATAAATCTGGGCTATGAATTGTTGCCGTTGTTTTATTATATATATATTGTATAGTCAGTACGGTCTGGGGGCGAGAGAAATTCATTCGCCTGGGAGTGGGTTCATGAACCCTGGACGAGTGTTGCACACATCTTTCTGAGTTCATTCTCTTTAACTGTCTTGAGAGGAGTTCGAAGCAAAAGTTAACTTTTTATATATTTATTTTTTTAAATTTCTTGACCTTTCTGAGAAGTTCGAAGTAAAAATAAATTTTTTTTTCAAATAAAAAAAATCTTTGATTCAGCAAAACGTTTCAGAATCTTGTCTCGAACTTGAACTGTTTGAGAAGTTCGAAACAAAAATCACATTTTTTTTTTTAAATAAAAAAAAATTTTCCTGGATTCAACTCAACGTTTCAGAATCTTGTCTCGAACTTAAACTGTTTGAGAAGTTTGAAGCAAAAATTCAATTTTTTTAAAAAAAAAAAATTCCTGGATTCAACTCAACACTCCAGAATCTTGTCTGGAAGTAAAAAATCACATTTTTTTCAAATTAAAAAAAAAAATTTCTAAACTCAACCCAACACTTCAGAACCTTGTCTCGAACTTGAACGGCGTTCATGAACCCAAGCTTAACCTGAAGGTTGCAATTCCTCCCCAGTTGCTGCGTACCAACATGTCTCACAAACAAGAGAGCGAGAAATCCAAGGATATACATATGAAAGCGGTGATCTTTGACGATTGTGTATATCAGTGTAATTTCAGTCATTTCCCTTCCCCCTGCAGCTTCGTGAACATATCTGTTTTATGAACTTTGACATTGTGGGGGAAAAATGCTTCACTCGTCAGAACCTGTCAAGTGGCGCTTTTCCTGCGGTCATTGATTGTTCCAAATCACAAAAAAAAAAATGAGCAAATTTGAATAAAACTTAAATGAACATTCTTTAGTTCTTTCACATTCACCTCAACCGAAGGAAAACGTTCACCGGTTCTCACGGGGCGTCCAGATGATAATAATGGTAATAATAACTCAATAAATGAATGAATGATGATTAATAATGTTAATGATAATAATCTTACTGAATATATATCATTATAGAATATATCGTGTATTTTCGACAGACGAGAATGTTAAATAAATAATAAAAAAATGTTCTTTCTTTGACCAAAAAGAGATATATAAATATTCCTTTATGCCCTGACAAAAGATAGTTATAAACTGGTCCTTTTTCCTCTTCCCTTAATAAAAAAAAAATAAACTCCCTTAATCCTTAAATATAATAGGCAAAATGCCAAAAAGAAACAAAAACAATGAGCCCCTTTCCACAAGAGGTGGCTTTGATACTGTATGGGTAACCACCGTAGACTTTCTAGGACCTGGGGTGACCTCGTCTATCAACTCCTCTGGTTCTGGATTTGTAACGGGAGGTGCATCCTCCTCCTCCTCCTCCTCCTCTTCCTCCTCCTCCTCCACCAACTTCCCTGATTTGTGTGTAATTTGAATCCTAATCTTCTTCATTCTAAGCATTGCTAGTCCCATTTGTAGAGACGGAGAAATTTATTTTTATATTCTGTATGTATTATTCTGTATATAAATGAATAAATATATATCTACATGTTAAGATGTGTTTCTCTTTGACCCACTGAATTTTGGTTTCATGATTTAGTTATTTCTCAGTGAATTTTTTTAATGGAGGTGCATGGTTTTACCGGATCTTTTTTAGACAGTGCCCCCAAAGGGTTTTCAGGGGTCGTTATCTAGGACTCAAATATTTCTTGGGGGTCATTATCTTTTGATATTTGCAGTCTTTTGTTTTATGATTGACGGTCATCCCCAACGGGGCTTGTACTAAACACGCCGCAAAGGTGGATACATACCAGGTTAGGCTAAAACCCTTGGGGGTCACTATCTAGGAAAGATCCGTTTTACCTCAAGGGGAAAACGCATGGAGGATTCAGGTAAGGAACCTTGACGTATTTGTAATAAAGTTACTTTTATACGTGTTTATAACTTGTGATTTAGCTATCTGAGGATTTTCCATTCTTATGTGATTCTCATTGACACAGGAGGTTAAATTCATAAGAAATTTGAATTGATTTAGCTGCGTTAGATATTTTTCATTCACATGTGATTCTCTTTGACCCAGGAGGTTAAATCATTCATAAGAAATTTGAATTGATTTAGCTGCGTAAGTATTTTTCATTCACATGTGATTCTCTTTGACCCAGGAGGTTAAACTCATGAGAAATTTGAAATCTGTAAATCAAAATCTAATTAAAGCAAATAATGAAATTCATTTGCCTTCATATATTTAGCGGAAACTGAACAGAAGGCCACAAGAAGACAATGATCTGTGCTCAGATAAAGATAATATAAATAAAAGAAAAACAACAGTTTTAACTCCAAGTCTTCCAGCCTGACATAGACAAGTCGATCGAAAAATGACCGACCGGGAATAATGAATGATGGGTCCCCTTGGACCAGACTACCTTGAAAATATTCAACGCCTTTGCCTTGGTTCTCGGAATTGAATCGAAGCAATCAATACAGATAGACCTGTTATGTTTGAAAACGCCATGAAGTTTTTAGAAGCCTCCGGTATATTTTCAACTTTTAAACCCGTCACCGGAACCGATAGGCATGGATAAAAAGAGCAGCTCTTTTATGCTACACTATTTACAGAATCTGTCGTTGTGCGCAGAAGAAATGATTGATATTATGACTGTTACCAAGAAAAAGATTTGTTGATAAATGTAGAATGATTTATTCTTAACTCTCGCCAGACAGTTCAGCTAGCTGTTTACAGAATTTGTCATAATGCACAGAAGAAATGTTTGATATTATTGCTATTACCAAGAAAAAGATTTGTTGATAAATGTAGAATGATATTCTTCTGAACTCTCGCTACATTAAATGAGAGAGGAAAAACCGACAGGTTTCCAAGAAATTGCCCTGCGGTACACCATCCCTGATAGATTGTAACTTCTTTGCACAGAAGAAATGCTTGATATTATTACTATTACCAAGAAAAAGATTTGTTGATAAATGTAGAATGATATTCTTCTGAACTCTCGCTACAGCTAGACAGTTCAGTGAGAGAGGAAAAACCGACGGGTTTCCAAGAAATTGCCCTGCGGTACGCCATCCCTTATAGATTATAACTTCTTGGGAAACTGCAACGACGGTGTGGGACTATATATAACTGGAATCTTGCAGATAAATCAGAAAGTAAGGCAAGGGAGGTGTTCTGTGGGTCAACTTGTTTACGGGGAAAGAAAAGCTGTGCGAATTCCGGGGAGAATAATCGATAGTAATTTGGTAGCCTGTCTGAGAATTCATATGTTTTGATATTTTCGAAGTCACGAAAATGTCCTAGGTTATCTTGTTTTCTTGGAAATGCTTTTCATTCGAGCTGGTATAGTTAAATTTGAATAAGACTTTGATGGCAAAATACTGGAAATGGTATAAATAAAAGATTAAGAACCGGAGTTGGGAAAAACATTCGGAAATTCCAAACATTGTTTTGGTTTAGGATAGGCTAATCCAAGCTAATATTATACAATATAAGGAAGATTCCAGTTCGTGAGTAAAATTATGGACGATCTGCCCTGAGAATCTAGCAAAGGGTGAATAAAAATATGAAGTATGGAAATTAGTTGTAATTCTCCAGAAAGTTTTGAAGTTGTTACGGTAGAAGCGATACGATGAACTTAGGGAACTTGAAAGAACACACACGTGTATTAGTAATTTACATAAATACACACACTATGTATATATGTGTATATGTATAAGGGAGAGGCAGAAAGCCAAGAGAATTGCTAAGAAACTGAACCGTGTCCCACAAAAAGAGAGAAAGAGAGAGAGAGAGAAAATGAATTTGCATTCTTCGTTTCCTAAGATGTTTCACTTTGCTGACTCAAGCGATCTCCTCTTTCGCCACTCTCCCGTTAAATCCAGTTTGCATTTTGATTACTGGTTCAAAGAAAGAGAGAAAAAAAAATACAAGGAGGCTCTATTAAAAGGAAACGAGCAGCAAAAAAAAAAAAAGGCTACAAAAGGAATGGCGGAAAAGACAAAATGTCTAATCTTGCATCTGGATCGCTGGATTGAGGGAGAAGAGGAAAGTTTGATGAAGGAAGGTACGTACGAATAAAAAAGAAGAAAGGAAAGTATGCATAAGCAAAGGGAAGAAATATGTACTGAAATGGAAAAAGAGCAAAGAAGACCTGAAATAGAGGTAATTGGAAAGGCAATGAGAGGTATTTTAAAGAGAAATGAAGAAAAGTTTGATGAAAGATGGTATGTATTCTTAACTAGAAGAAATGTATACTGAAAATGGAAAAAGAGGTAAGAATCCTGAAATTAAGGTAATATACAAACCAACGAGAGGTAATTTAAAGAGTAAAATGAAGTGGAGAAAGAGGGTTGGGGGGATTATTATTATAGGAGGCCGGAGACTCCTCTTCAGCCCGAGAGAGCCGAGAGGCGTGACGTCACGACGTCATTCAAGTATGCGGTTTTCGCCCCGGCGGTCTCTCTCTCTCTCTCTCTCTCTCTCTCTCTCTCTCTCTCTCTCTCTCTCTCTCTCTCTCTGTCGGTTTGGAGAGCGCCGCCTACTGACCGCTAAAGCTGACGAGGACTCTACCACTCCTTGCTCTCTCTGAGGTGAGCAGCAGAGACGAGCAACAAAGAAATAGATATAGAAGGTAAGGATTAAGTTTTTTATACCTACGTGATAACGCTTAATTACATCTAAAAATAACCGTGCGCTACGTTCTAGACGTAACTGCGATCGAGAGGGTCACGGGGAAATGAGATTCCCTTTTCAGTGATAATTGAAATTTCAATAACACACCCACACACACTTCATTTGATAATGTACGTAGGTTGCATTGATGAAATTCCGTGTAAGAACCGTAATAATGATATGTCCGTTAAAGTATTGAAATGCTGGCTACCATAATTATGATGTCCGAGTTGGACATAATCAGTATGCTTTCCGTTCAACAGAATAATTATGTTTTCTGTGCAACAGACATAATCTTTCTATTAAATGGAGAAATTGTAGAGAGGTAAAATGTAAAGATATTGCTTGAACAAGCAGACAGTCCACGGCTAAAGGAATTATTGCATTTACATGAAAGGTTTTCTTGAAAATGAAGCAGTTACAAGTAATTAGATAATTTTGAACCATACTGACCATACCCTTGATAAACCGGTTTCCAGTCTTGTATAAACTATTGGTGAAATTAAAAATACAATTTGGCTTTATTCTTTATTATTATTATTATTATTATTATTATTATTATTATTATTATTATTATTATTATTCAGAAGATAAAACCTATTCATGTGGAACAACCCACCAAAGGGGTCACTGATTTGAAATGCAAGCTTCCAAAGAATATTATGGTGTTCATTAGGAAGAAGCATTAGGGCAGAAAGAAGAGATCTTAGTTATTAAAAAGAAAAAATGAATTAATAAATTAATAAATAGATATGATTTTATTAAAATGCAAGAACAATATTAGAGCAGTAATGCATTGCATATTCGCTTGAACTTTTTTGAAGTTCCAATTGCACCATGTTTGGGGGAGGCTGTACACTGCATTCTATAATGTTTCTTTTAAAAAATACCTTTACGTAAAATTATCTCTCTATACAATTTCTCCATTTAATAGAAAGATTATTATATTTATTGTTCAGAAAACAGAGCGTCGAACAAATCCCCCGTTCGGACATAATAATTATAATGATTATGCTGATTGATACCGGTAGCCATTTTAATATTTTAACCGACATAGTTCTCATTACTGTTTTTGCACGGAATTTCATAAATGCAGCCTCTTATTAAATGGAGTGTGGGTGTGTTATTAAAATTTTGATTATTATTGAGAAAGGATTTGCGTTTCAACAGGATCCTTCTAATCGTGGTTATGTACAGAATGTGTTGTTCGGTTATGTGGAGATGTAATGAAGCTGTATCATACAGGGATAAACACAGACATATTAAATCGTATGTTTGAATGTGTGTGCAGATAGATATATAATATATATATATATATATATATATATATATATATATATATATATATATATGTATATATTATATGTAATGTGATTTTATGTGATGTACATGAACGTGTGCATGTATATACTCGTATATACTCATACACACGATCGTACTACATACATACATCCATGCATACAACCACAATGTATATAAATACACACATATATACTGTACACACGCACACGTTCATACTATGTGTGTGTATGCATATGTGTGTGTGTGTATGCATGTGTGTGTGTACACCTGAATTATTATTCTACATGACCTTCGCAATCTCTGTTAAGTACAGAATGTGACTCTCGGCCGGGACGTTCTCCTCCAGAACCGGTTTGAATTCCTCGGAGTCACCTCCGATTCAAGAGCTCTGCGCCTCTTCTTTAGGCGACTTGTTGCCTATTTTTAGTCTCACAAGAAGTTGCAGGAACAAGAACGAGCAAGAGATGCGAGTTTTCTGTCTAACGCATAATCAAGGCCACCGAAAATAGATCTATCCTTCGGTGGTCTCGGTATAATGCTGTATGAGCCGCGGTCCGCGAAGCTTTAACAACGGCCCGGTTGTGGCCTGTGGTATATCGTTGCCAGACGCAGGATCACGGCTTGACTTTAACCTTAAATAAAATCAAAACTGCTGAGGCTAGAGGGCTGCTATTTGGTATGTTTGATGACTGGAGGGTGGATGATCAATATACCACCCGCAGCCCACCAGCTCTGTGAAGTTTTAAGATCTGAGGGCGGCCAGAAAAACTATGGACGGCTAAAGATCTCAGTAGTTTTCTTTTACAGAAAACTAATAAAAACTTGACATGAAATTAAAGGGCATCAGTCCGTTAAGAACCACATTCTTCAATCTACTACCAATCTCACGTTGGTATTTAAAGTAATCCTTGTTCTTATGACTGATTACATTCTTCGCGCAGAATTGCGAACGGTAAGAATGTGTGACGGTTAATTTAGAAAAAAATTAAGTAATAGGCGATGGAAATTAACGAACTGTGAAGATATTGCTGTTGTTTTGTGAAAACCGTTGAAGCTCACTGAAGGAAATTAGTCATGCCACGATTTTTTTTAAGTGACCCGGAGTTCGCGGGTGAGTGAATATTGTACTTTGGGGAAGGAATGCGGTATACGCATATACATACACACACGAATATATATATAAATATATACATATATATATGATTTTCATCAACATACATATACATATACTTGCCCGCATAGCCGAGTCTGCTCTTCAGAATAAACATGATTATGACACTGACAGCAACCGCTAGAACAGCTAAAATATGTAAACAAAAAACAAAAAAAAAAAAAACAATCATTATATAATCTAGTTGTCATAGCAGCATATAATATATTCTCCACGAAACAGAAGTGACACGCCAACGAGAAAGAGTCACGCGACGACCTCCCTGAAGGATGTACTATGAAAATCCTACGAAAAATCCTATGAAAATATCCTACGAGAGTCCTACGTAAGCTCGTCCTTATTCCGGACGAGAAAAACAGGTATTGTCCAGGGATGTTACGGACGCTCGGTTGGCCATTACGTAAAAGTGTCAGACAGGTAACTGTATTTATTTTCTTTCAATTTAGTGATTTTTTTTAGTAATATCTCTCTCTCTTTAAAAAGAAAAGTGTTTATTTTATCTATTAAATGTCAAACTCAAAAAGAAAGGTAGCGATTAAATCTGTTAAACTACGCCCTGTGTTCTCTCTCTCTCTCTCCCTCTCTTTTTTTTTTTATATACGGGTTGTTTTAATGCCAGGAATGCTGCCAGCCAAGTTGATAACCTTGTTTTGTCCCACACGAATATGCGGCTTAATAATAATAATAATAATAATAATAATAATAATAATAATAATAATGATAATGATAATAATAAAAATCGTAAATCGGTTATTATTATTTTATTATTGTTGTTATTATTATTATAAAAATCGTAACTTTTATTCAGGGTTATTATTATTATTGATTATTATTATTAATTATAACAATCGTTATATAATACACACAAATAATAATAATAATAATAATAATAATAATAATAATAACCCTGTTTAAAATGATTTTTATAATAATAATAATAATAATAATAATAATAATAATAATAATAACCCCGAAAAATGTTAACATATCTTTATAAGAACAAGAAGATATTAGTATTTATACATCCTTACGATATAGTTTAGCAGTTATCCCGTAAGAATCAGTCACACCATCATCGGAACTAGAGCATAAAATGCAACCTCAGCCGAGCTGTCCACCGCGTGTCTGTCACTAATTCGACCAACACCTGCTTGCAAGGGTGTCTGGGTTCGGCCAAGGTTGGGAGCGCTTCCCCCCCCCCCCCCAAAAGAATGTAATTCAGTCCTGAATGTTGGAATAGGTGTCGCTCAGAACGAGTTTGGCAGCCTAAGAAAAAAAAATAATTCTCCTCTGGTATACTAGTTTTCATCTCTCTCTCTCTCTCTCTCTCTCTCTCTCTCTCATCTCTCTCTCTCTCTCTGTTTCATGGCTCTCTCTCTCTCTGTTTCATTGTTGCCCTCTCTCTCTCTCTCTCTCTCTCTCTCTCTCTCATACTGTTTTCATGGTCTCTCTCACTGTTTTTAGGGTTGCCCTCTCTCTCTCTCTCTCTCTCTGTTTTCATGTTTCTCTCTCTCTCTCTCTCTCTCTCTCTCTCTCTCTGTTTTAGGTTCTCTCTCTCTCTCCTCTGCTTGACGGAGCTTGAGAGAAAAAGAGAGTAAAACTGACCTCAGGTCATATTAAAAGCGAGCCTCGCCTTTCTCAGCCGTGTTTATTTTTAAAGGTGAATGTTACCCGAGCTAACTATCGAGGCAGATATTACCCCACGATAATTATTGTTCCTTTAGTAGGGTGCGGTTGGAAGACCTAACGTATATTTTCTCTTTTCTGTCGCCTGAACCAAGAGAGAAACCTGGAAGAACAAGGTAAATAGTATATATATAAATAAGTATAAGTTTTATTATTATTATTATTATTATTATTATTATTATTATTATTATTATTATTATTATTATTATTATTATTATTATTATTATTCAGAAGATGAACCCTGTTTATGTTGAACAAGCCCACCAAAGGGGCCACTGACTTGAAATTCGAGATTCCAATGAATATTACGGTTTTCATTCTAAAGAGGCAACAGAAAATAACAAAAAGAAGAGATCAGTTATCAGAAAATAAAAAAATTATTAAATAA
>NC_089771.1:33990383-34000383 GCF_040412425.1 Macrobrachium rosenbergii
ATTCTCCATTGCTAGACCGATTAATCTCCCCCTAAAATTTTTCAATTCTATAGAACATAGAAAGAAAGAATAGAAGGGCATGGAGAAGAATAAAGACAGAGAAAAAGAAAGGGAAATATAAAAAATAAACAAATAAAATAGAGGAAAAGAAGAGACAGCGAAAAAAATAGAAAATCTAAAAAAAAAAGTAAAAAATGTAAAAAAATATATTCTCCAATGCCAGACCGATTAATCTCCCACGAAGTTCTCCCATCTCCCACCCCCCACCCCCCGAAAAAAGGGGGGGGGTTACAGAATGACCCTATCTCTCTTCAGACCAGCGGCGCCCAGTCATTTCCACATAAAGGAAGGAAATTTGATTAATGTAATTAAAAAGAGCGTCGGTTCCCGACTGAAAAATTGTTCAGCGCCTCGTTCCCGATTCGGAATTGCTCGATTTTGAAACAAGCCTATACGCTTGTCATTCCATTTTCTGGCGGGGAGGCAGGTGGAGGTGAAGTGGATTTATGATGCGCACGCGAGCGCATGTGTCCTTACTTATGAGTATTTATGTGGGTAGGTGTGTGTATATATATATATATACTGTATATATATATATTTTATTTATTTATTTATTTACCATTTAATTCCAGTGCGATATTGCCACCTGTAATATCATAACCAAGATTTCCAGTCCCTTTTAAATTTTTCCATCTGTTCAAAAGATAATATTTAGAGTATTTCATCTCCACAAACCGCAGGAATATTTTCCACGTAATTCCCCAATTTCACTTCCGCCAATAATTACGTCCCAGACTTCGTCAGAGTAACGGCGATTCCATTGATTCCATGTTGGGAATCTATTTGGAATCTATTTCGGTCAATTTGGTGAATCCTATTTGGACTCTAGGATTCGGCACTGTGGAATTCTACTTTGGAATGTACTTTGGGATTCTACGTTGGGATTCTATTTGGATTCTTTGGGATTCTCTTGTGGGATTCTCCTGTAAGACTCTACTGTGGGATTCGCTTGTGGGGTTCCCCTGTGGGATTCGCCTGTGGGATTCGCCTGTGGAGTTCCCCTATGGGATTCTACTGTAGGATTCTACTGTGTGATTCTCCTGTGGGATTCTACTGTGGGATTCGCCTGTGGGAATATCCTGTGGGATTCCCCTCTGGGATTTCCCCGTGGGATTCTCCTGTGGAGTTCTAAAAAAATGGTATAGGATTCTAAAAGTTGGATTCTACTGTGTGATATATATATATATATTATACTATATATATATATATGGGATATATCCTGTATATTCTCCTATATTCTGCAAAAATATATATATATATATTTATATATATAATATAGTTGTTACTATATATATAGTATATATATATATATATATATATATATATATATATATATATATATATATATATATATATATATATATATATATATACTTACACACAGAGAAGTGCGATCAAGCAGCGAATCGGGGAGAGTGGCTGGCTGTAGTGTGTTAAGAAGATTAAGGTATTAGCATAATTGTTCCCCATCAGACTGTTGTTGTTCCATGATTCAATGTTATCATACAAGTCTGAATTAGAGAGAGAGAGAG
Organism: Macrobrachium rosenbergii; assembly: GCF_040412425.1. NCBI lineage: Eukaryota > Metazoa > Arthropoda > Malacostraca > Decapoda > Palaemonidae > Macrobrachium > Macrobrachium rosenbergii. The sequence continues at coordinate 33,991,976 of NC_089771.1, forward strand.
AGAGAGAGAGACTGTTTCTTTAAATGTTTTACATCAGTTCGCCTGAGATTAAAACCAATTTTCACAAGATGGTAAAACCTTACAAATCTGGAGAGAGAGAGAGAGAGAGAGAGAGAGAGAGAGAGAGAGAGAGAGAGAGAGAGAGAGAGAGAGAGTCTTAAAGTGAGGTCATCCAATGTAAGGATTATTCTCGCGGGAAATATTGAAATGGCAGAATATAACATCCTGTGAAATGGCTGCGCCATCTTGTTGCTATTGGGTTCAGTACAGTCTCCTTTATTAATATTTGAATATTTTTTTTAATTATTTCCGTTTTGAAATATAATTGGCATTGTAAAGTTGTAACGATTTCAACTTATATATAGAATATTCTTTAAGCACTATGTCCATTTAATTATATATTTTTTTAATATTTGTTTTGAAATATATTTTGCATTGTAAAATTGTTTTAATGGGTTTGATCATCTCTTAGCGTGTGAGGTTAACAAGATAATTATCTCAGGGCCTCCATAGATCATCTTGAAGGATGGAAAAGGGGAAGAATGAAGATGAGTTGTGTCCAAACTACTAGGCATGGGATGGTGGACACCCCAGACCACCAACCCCACCCCCCAAGCAAATTGGGGAAGTTTCCAAGACTTCGATAAAGCAGAACTTGGGGAATTCTGTCCATCGGCCGTTGAATGAAGCGAGCTTCTGTGATTGCGATTAATGGTTTCTCATTGTATATGTGACACAAATGTTATTCCGGGTTTAGTTTTCTGTCAAAGAAGACTATTGTGCCGGCTTCGTCTGTCCGTCCGCATCTTATTCTGTCCGCAGTTTTTTTTTGTCCGCACTTTTTTTTGTCCGCAGTATTTTTGTCCGCACTTTTTCTGTCCGCAGTTTTTTTTGTCCGCACTTTTTCTGTCCGCAGTTTTTCCTGTCCGCGCTTTTTCTGTCCGCACTTTTTTTTGTCGGCACTTTTTTGTCCGCATTTTTTTGTCCGCACTTTTTCTGTCCGCACTTTTTCTGTCCACCCTTTTTCTGCCCGCCCTCAGATCTTAAAAACTACTGAGGCTAGATGGCTGCAAATTGGTATGTTGGTCATCCACCCTCCAATCATCAAACATACCAAATTGCAGCCATCTAGCCTCAGTAGTTTTTATTTTATTTAAGGTTGAAGTTAGCCATAATCGTGCGCCTGGCAATGCCACCAGGCCGTGACTGAAAGTTTCACGGGCCGCGTCTCATACAGCATTGTACTGAGACCACCGAGAGATAGATCTGTTTTCGGTGGCCTTGATTATAGGCTGTAGCAACTGTGCAGAAAACTCGATTTCGCCGAAGAAACCTCAGACAGTTGAGCCTTTCAGTTACTGTAGTTTTCCGCTCGTGTGTTTTTTTATTTTGTGATAAAACTTCAGCCTTGGAGATTAGAGGAGGAGGAGGAGGAGGAGGAGGAGGCGGTTCTAGGAATGGTGGAGGTATTGTGTGTGAGGTTTTTACGCGACACTAGCATTTGCAGTTGAAGGAAATAAAACAAAAATATCTGCAAAAAGTATATGTATTATATATATATATATAATTTGTATATGTATATATATACAGTATATATATATGTGTGTGTGTGTGTGTTTGTGTGTATTTGTATAGAGAGAGAGAGAGAGAGAGAGAGAGAGAGAGAGAGAGAGAGAGAGAGAGAGAGAGAAAGTATCGTGCAATCTTAAGCAAGCAGTTCAGTAACCTAAGCAACGGATATGCTGTTATTATTACATAAATGTCGTCATATTATCATATGTCAGCCTGAAGCAAAACTCCGTTATCAATATTGCAGGCAGCAGAATTAGTAAACAAACCAGCGTCCCAGGAGGTTTTATTATTCCCCCACCGCTCAGGGCTACAAGCAACGGAACCATAACAAGACAGAAAGAACGCTGCCGAATTCTTTTTTCGCATTCATCTCAGAAAAGGCTCGAGAAAGCAGACCGCGCCTCTGAACCCACGGAATTGGCATAACCCACTAACGAGAAACCTACAAAATGTCACTGAGGGAGACAGCGCAAGTAGAGAGTGAAAGCATTTTGCTTGTAATGCGGACAGCAAGCAAAGTAGGTAAATTGGTTAGTTGTCTTAGGAGGCAGAATGAGCCGTTTATTTTTGAGAATTTGAAAAGAATGGAATCTTGAAAACTAGAACAGGAATTGAGACGTTTATTCCCGAGAATTTAAAGCAAGTTTGGAATCTTGAAAACTAGAACGGGAATAGGACATAGGAAAACTGTATCAAAGCAGGTAATTATTACAATGTCATACGAAGTAGGAATGAGCCGTTTATTCTTGAGAATTTGAAAAAAAAAACAACTGGAATCTTGAAAACTAGAGTAGGGATTGGACATAGGAAAACTGTCAAAGAAGGCAATTATTATGTTGTTGTAGGAAGCAGAATGAACTGTATATTCCTGAGAATTTGAAAAAACTGGAATCTTGTAAACCAGAACAGAAATAGGACGTAGAAAAAATTGCGTTTCTGGGAACTGAAGGAAATACATAATAGCGAAAAATAGAGGCTGAACAAGGTCCCAGAAAAGAGAGAGAGAGAGAGAGAGACAGAGAAAGAGAGAGAGAGAGAGAGAGAGAGACTTAAATTAGTAGTCTCTATTAAAGTGACTTGCTGAATATTTCTAACGTAATTTTCGCATAGCTTTGTCACCAAGGTGAAATTTAACTACCAAGTATTGTACCACATTCCTTGGAGTGCCAGACGCATGACTTCCAGAGAATCCTTTAAGGCACTAGACTTGAAAAATGGATAAAAATCCTTGTAAGCGGCGTGTCTATAGAATTACTCTGACAAAAAGGTATTAGGAAGCCACCCTTACGTAAAGTCAAAAGAAATCCCTTGCCACTGAATGTTTATAAAATTCCTGTCGCTTGACTGAGTATAGAAATGTTCTAGTCTCAAAGGTATTTTTGAATTCTGGATAGCTGTGCTGATATATCTTTAACTCGGTTTGAAGAAATGTAGGATATTTGTACCTGAAAATAAAAGGGTTTGTGGAATACTCCTTTGTTTTATAATATGTCATCTTGATTTGAAAAAGCATTTTTGAATTCTGGGTAACTGCGCTGATATATCTTTACTCGGTTTGAAGAAATGTAGAATATTTGTGCCCTGAAACTAATAGGGTTAGTGGAATACACCTTTTGCATAATGATAGGTGTATCTTGGGAGCTTTCTATGTTATGTGCATACAAAAAGAAACCTTTTGCCTTGTTATATTAAAAATGGAGGTGTCTTATAACAGTGGCATTCTAATTTCATCAAGACCCTTACTGAATTTAAAGATAATCATATCCCTAGCTTTGTTAATAGAAGTAATATCTCCGAAATTATATCATGTTAGTGGCTTTGCTAACAGAAGCAATATCTCCGACTTTCTAGGGAAGTAGAACTTAAGTTTCGAGAACAAATGCTCAGAATCATGAAATGTTATTCATTTTAAACATGTGTTGAATACATTGCATTTTAGGATTTGTAATTTTCGCACACTTATGACAGCTGTAACTTATTCGTGGACTCCATAATACCAAGGACACCTGCAGTTCCATGGCGAATGAAATCCGAGAAGACGAAATATGAAAACAACCCTGGCAGCCTTCGAGGAATACAGTCGCTTCGTCAGGTAATTGAATGTGTCGAGAATACATGTGACGCGAGATTTAGAAATGTTTAATATTTTTTGAAATGAAGACGTGGATCATTAATCTAACTTTTCTTTAATGGATCCTAGTAATTTGTCTTTAATGGACTTATTATTATTATTATTATTATTATTATTATTATTATTATTATTATTATTATTATTATTATTATTATTATTATTATTATGCGACTGAAACTTGTGTTAGATATTTTTTGAAAGAATTGGATCATTAATCTCACTTAACTTTAATGGATCCGAGTAATTAGGTATCTTTTATCAGTTGCTGAAGATTATTATTATTATTATTATTATTATTATTATTATTATTATTATTATTATTAGTTTTCTGTAAAAGAAAACTATGGTGCTGGCTTTGTCTGTCCGTCCACACTTTTTCTGTCCGCCCTCAGATTTTAAAAATTACTGAGGGTAGAGGGCTGCAAATTGGTATGTTGATCATCCACCCTCCAGTCATCAAACATAGCAAATTGTAGCCCTCTAGCCTCAGTAGTTTTTATTTTATTTAAGGTTAAAGGTAACCATAACCGTGCTTCTGGCAACGCAACAACATGGACCGCGGCTCATACAGCATTATACCGCGATTGCTCCTGGCCTGTATCGTTGCCAGACGCAAGATTATGGCTAACTTTAACCTTAAATAAAATAAAAACTACTGATGAGGCTAGAGGGCTGCAATTTGGTATGTTTGATGATTTGAGGGTGGTTGATCAACATACCAATTTGCAGCCCTCTAGCCTCGGTAGTTTTAAGATCTGAGGGTGGACAAGAAAAGTACGGACGGACAGACAAAGCCGGCACAACAGTTTTCCTCTCAGAAAACTAAAAACACCCAATATTCTTGATGTTGATGTAACAAAGTGATTAAGAGTCAGTGCTGGTCTTTACGAAGCCTTTTTTTTAATTAACCCTTTAGTTCCTCTGGTCAGTCATAAATCTCTCTCTCTCTCTCTCTCTCTCTCTCTCTCTCTCTCTGGACGTTCTAAATACAAGCTCTCTTCGATTGTTGATGTAAAAACACCCAATATTCTAGATGTAGTAAAGTAACAGAGAATCAGTGGCAGGTTTTATTCTCTCTCTCTCTCTCTCTGTAATGAATAATTCTATCACCCTATGATCTTGACTCTGTGCTTCCTCATCCTCTTTTCTGAATGTGTAAGCATTTTTTTTTCTCGAAAGGCCAAACCAAACGACGCATCGATTTTGACGAGGTCATGGTCTCGAGTTCTAGACAAGGGCCGAGAGAAGAGGCTTTGGGTCGAACGATTGTGTAAGTCGATTCTGATACTTCTTTCTTGGTTACGTAAAAGGGAGCATTCATTCGGCATCGGCAAGCCAACCCCCGCCCCCCCCGGGGGGGGAGTGCTGTCAGTGTACCTTACGCGGTGTACTGTAGGCATTACCTACGGTTCTTTCCTCTCTCTCTCTCTCTCTCTCTCTCTCTCTCTCTCGGTTTCTTTTCGTCGATTCTCGCTCAGTCTTACTTTTCTTATCAAAGTTTCTCGTTGAATGTTTCTTCTAAATTTGGTCAATGTTCACGCACAGATTTACGGAGAGAGAGAGAGAGAGAGAGAGAGAGAGAGAGACTATTTCTTGAAATATCACATCAGTTCGCCTGAGATTAAAACCAATTTACACAATATGGTAAAACCTTACAAATATGGAGAGAGAGAGAGAGAGAGAGAGAGAGAGAGAGAGAGAGAGAGAGAGAGAGAGAGAGAGACTCTTAAAGTGAGATCATCCAATTTAAGGATTATTCTCGGAGGAAATACTGAAATGCTTAATGACTGGAGGGTGGATGATCAACATACCAATTTGCAGTCCTCTAGCCTCGGTAGTTTTTAAGATCTGAGGCCGGACAGAAAAACTCCCTTTTTTGCTTAAGATTTGATGGACTGTTTGTTGTATAAAATACACGTCTTTACGGGAAGACTGGTAAATGAATTTATAAGGGCAGACAGCAGAGGGTAAACCAATTGCCCCCCATATGGTTGAACGAAAGGAAATAGCCCAAGTTGCCCAAATATTCCAGGGAAGGAAAGGTCTAAACATCTGCTTTACACGCGATCTGTTTTGTTAACATAGGCTTCGACATGAAGCTCGGTCCTCCTTTTCAAGTGTATATGGCGAAAATGGCATCCCTTGATATAAATTGGATTGTTGATTTATTTCATTATTCTTTATATTTTTTATACCAAGATTTTTTTTCTGTTTTGTTTATTATTAACTAATTATTTCCCCATTTTCCTAACACTTTGAATCAAAGGTACCAACTACAAAAAAAGAAAACTTATCAGTTTGCTGCTTACTTTGGAGATGAGGGATTGATAATTTATTTCATTATTCTTTGTGTTTTGTTATACCAAGATTTTTTTCCCTGTTTTGTTTATTATTAACTAAAAATTTCCCCATTATCCTAACACTTGTGAATCAAAGGTATATATATAACTATATATAATATATATATATATATATATATATATATATAATTTATATATATATATATATATATATATATAAACATCAGTTAGCCATCAGTTAGCTATCAGGATAATGTTATGTTTTAAAGCTTAAGTTCTATCTGCTTTTGGGTTGATTATTATTATTATAATCTTCCCATCATCACGGCGAGTTATTCTTGTAATGTATCCCATTTCGTGATAGCATAATGATGGGTAATCTGATAATCTGCTTCTTCATTATCCCCAACCACCCTTTCTCTCTTGCCTTTTCACTGAACTCTCACTTTCCTTTCGGGGTAAAATTGTTTTTGAAATCATTGTCATCCTCACGAAGCCTCTCGAATGTTTTTTCGTTCTTTTAACTCTGGCATATGTCGTTCTTTTAACTCTAGAAAATTTCGTTCTTTTAACTCTGGCATATGTCGTTCTTTTAGTTCTGGCAAATATTCTTTTACCTCTGGCAAATGTCGTTCTTTTAACTCTGGTAAATTGTTGTTCTTTCAACTCTGTAGAAAATGTTGTTCTTTTAACTCTCGAAACTATCGTTCTTTTAACTCTAGCAAATGCCGTTCTTTTAACTCTAGAAAATATTCCTTTAACTCTGGCAAATGTCTTTCTTTTAACTCTGGCAAATGTCGTTCTTTTAACTCTGGAAAATGTCGTCCCACCTGATTTAATACTTGGCTCTTTACGACCACTTTCTCCAGACGGTCTTCATAAGTTCCCAGACTTTCTCCATTATTTTGTTTTTAGAACATGAAGTGGTATGTTCAGATTCATTTTAAAGGCTTCCTTTTTAAAACCACTTTCTCCTGACGGTCTTCATCATAAGCTCTCACACGTCGCAGACTTTCTCCATTACTTTGTTTTTAGAAACTAAAGTGGAATGTTCAGATGCTCTGTAAAGGCTTCTTCGTCTAGGACAGTGGTTCTCAACCTTTTTATTACAACGCCCCCTCTGGGGGTTGGTTCTTCCCTCCAGGAGCCCCCCCCCTTTGGTTGTGAGTAAAATTCCTTCCCAGATTTAAAGGATAATAAAAAAAGAGAAGGGGTGTTTTTATTCTTTTGGGAATGAATTAGTTAGATACCTGACACCGCTTCTTAGCGACTCTTGTTAAGGGAATAACGAATATAATCAGAGAATTTTTTATTTATCTTTGGGGCTCGCGCGCGCCCCTGGAAATTGCAGACGCCCTCCAGTTTGAGAACAACTGGTCTAGGAGGAAAAGCAGTCGCAGCAGCAGCAGCAGTAAAAGCAGCAGACGTGATGACGCAATCGTCCAACAGTCGCTTAAAATGTGTTCTGGAGTTCTCCCTAAACATTTTCCGGCCTTCTCTCGGAATCGGTGAGAGCCACTTCTGCATTATCTGGGTGGTAATAGCTCCTTTATCCCAACTTTTTTTTTTTTTTTTTTTACAGGGAAAGTGGCCTCTCTGTTGAGACTTTCTTTATGAACGGATTACTTGGGAAAGTTTTGTTTCCTTTCTAATCTAAAAGTTTTGGAGGTGGAACTAGTTTTTTTTTTTTGTAAGTTTTTCTTAATCTGTTGTTTTTATTCGAATTTTTTTTTTTTACAGGGTTTGTGTAGGGGAGTATAAAGGCCTTTGTTGAAGGGTTTCTGTACTCTCTCTCTCTCTCTCTCTCTCTCTCTGTATAAATATATGTATATAATTATATATACATAAAATGTACATATATTATCTCTCTCTCTCTCTCTCTCTCTCTCTCTCTCTCTCTCTCTCTCTCTCTCTATGTATATAATCATATATATATATATATATATATATATATATATATATATATATATATATATATATAAAATGCACATATATTATCTCTCTCTCTCTCTCTCTCTCTCTCTCTCTCTCTCTCTCTCTCTCTCTCTCTCTCTCTATATATATATATATATATATATATATATATATATATATATATATATATATTTATGCATGTATATATGTACATATATATGTATACATGTACTGTATATATATATATATATATATATATATATATTATAATGTGTGTGCGTGTGTGTGTGTGGGTATGTGTATGTATCGTTAATATAACCAGATCAATCATTTAAACGTCATGTGCCAACATCCGCGGGCGGTTGTAGCAAGGTACGCCATAAAACGCATCCTGCACAGCTGAACAGATGCGGGAATGTCGCCATTTCCCGTCGGAATCCATCGGATTTATTGGTCAAGGTGAGTGAACTCAATTCTAAAACCTGCGGTCA
>NC_089771.1:34005383-34010383 GCF_040412425.1 Macrobrachium rosenbergii
CTTTGATGGCGCGCCGCATCTCTTCAATTCCAGAGCGAAGTCTCGTGTGATATTGTAGGTATTAGTTAAATTTCCTTTGCAGCGTGCTTTCCTAAGGCCCCTAGCTGCTGCAACCCCTTTCGTTTCTTTTACCGTACCTCCTTTCATATTCTCTTTCCTCCGTCTTACTTTCCTGAACCCTCTCCTAACAATTCATAGTGCAACTGCTTTGAGGTTTTCCTCCTGTTACGCCTTTCAGACCTTTTTATTGTCAGTTTCCGTTTCAGCGCTGAATGAACTCTTAGGTCCCAGTGCTTGGTCTATGTCCTAAATTCTATGTTCAATTCAGTTCAAAGATCTAATTCAGGCGATCGAGAAATCGAGCTAAGAAACCGACCTCTGCCAATCGTTTATCCGCGCGTTTCAAAAAAAAAAAAAAAAAAAATTTTGTGCTGTCATTGATGGATGCGTTTTCAATCAGTCTCCGGAAATATCTGAAAGGAATATTTCCTCATTGGCGAACAGACGTTTGATTATGACGGAACGAAGCCGATACTTATCTTATCCGAACAATCTTATCCGGGAAAAATGGCACGTTCCGTACTGACAGTGCCTTCATTTGGGCGGTCGAAAAACTGATAAAGAAGAATGTTAGGAAACGCAAAACAGGAATAAAACGAGTAAAAAATGCGCCGAAGTGTCTTCGGCGCAATCGAGTTTTCTGTACAGCCGCTACAGCTTATAATCAAGGCCACCGAAAATAGATCTATCTTTCGGTGGTCTCGGTATAATGCTGTATGAGGCGCGGCTCATGAAACTTTCATCGGTGGTGGCCTATCCTATATCGTTGCCCGACGTACGATTATGGCTAACTTTAACCTTAAATAAAATCAAAACTCCTGAGGCTAGAAGGTTGCAATTTGGTATGTATGATGATTGGAGGGTGGATGATCAATACACCAATTTGCAGCCCTCTAGCCTCAGTAGTTTTTAAGATCTGAGGTCGGACAGGAAAAAGTGCGGACGGACAGACAAAGCCGGCACAATAGTTTTCTTTCACGAAAAACTAAAAGGACGGAAAACATGAAACGGTAGGAAGAAGTAAAACGCATTTTAGGTGTGAGAAACCCCAAACTTTCCCAGAATGCTTAGTTATTTTACCAAATAGATGAAACTGCCGGCAGCAATAATTAACAATCAGTATGGAGACGTATTTTAAATTCTGAAACATCGCGAAGGTCAAGAGATCACATTAAGAACCTCCTTGTAGCGGTACCCTTTATACTCTAAAATTCTAACGGCTGACGCGATTAATACCACACACTCAATCGTCAGTTCAGAAATTTTACGTCCGTGACATTTCAGCGACACGCAGAAGGTCAGTTCAAGCAGCACCTGTCGGTATGTCCCCTGAAACTTATGAATTAACGAAGGTGAATCCCTAACTTCGCTAACACGGGTTGTGGGTTGTTATTGGATCTCCAGACGTTTCGCGTGTGGGCGACTTGTTCATAATTTGAAACGCGAGTGAAGGTCATGTGGTAGTTGGCAAAATGTGTGGGAGGGTCCTCGTGGCTTTAAGGTGCCATGTTGATGTCTTTGCTTGACTGTGTTTTGTCTGGTGGCTAAGTAGGTGGGCGGGATTATGAATTTCGTTTTGACCCCTTGGTGGCCCTCATCAAAAATCTAGACACTCTGGGAAGGTCTTTGTGGCTTTATGGTACTAAATTGATGTCTTTACTTTGCTATTTTGCTTTTGGTGGGTAAGTAGTTGGGCGGGATTATGAATTTCGTTTTGACCCCTTGGTGTCCCTCATCAAAAACCTAGACCCTCTGGGATGTCAGAACTGAACTGGCGAATTCCTCTTGAGGCGAACGAACCTTCGGTCTTCGCTTTGCACCTTGAAAATGAAAACAGATTTGGTAACATGGGACAGAGTATTGTACTTTCGTAGTTTCTTTTGTTCATTATGAAAAAGAGTAAGTTTATTTGTTTTTCCATTTCACTTACCACACTATTTCCAGCGCGTCCTTAGTTTTGTCGGGTGAGTGAATCAGCTCTGAGCAGTGTTACCATCTGTTCAGCTGCATTAACCTTTTTGCCAACTCTTCCATGTAAGCTCCGCGTTTGACGCCCTTTCAGTACCTTTTAATCCATACGCTGAATAGTTGTGTGTGTGTGTACAGTGTATATATGTGTGTGTATATATATGTGTTTGACTATTATTTCAGTATTCATAATTTAATTCTGACAGCTCCCAAAATGTCGAAAAGCTATGTGCAGGTAAAGAACAGCAATAAGATTCTTTAAATTTTCCCAGAAGCCTTAATTAGAATGTTGTAAAAATAAAAAGATATTTTATCTCTCAATTCGAGCAACCAGAATGGATTTATTTACGTTCAATGATTCTGAATTGAAAGCGAAAGAAGAAGAAAAAAGTTTTAAAAGTCTTATTACGCTGCAAATTCGCAAGATATCCAGATAATCCTTTTTATATGAATCCAGAATTTAAGGATAGACCATTGCTATGTTTGTGGAATAGAACAGAATATAGGATTTAGGCCAAAAGCCAAGCGCTGGGACCTATGAGGTCATTCAGCGCTGAAACGGAACTTGACAGTAAGAAGGTTTGAAAGGCTTGGAAGGGAAACCTCGCAGTTGCACTATGAATCAAATTTTGGGAGACGGTGGAAAGGGAAGATGGAGGAATGGGAATATGAACGGAGGTGCAGTAAAAGGATTGAAAAGGGTTGCAGGGATGTATATGTTTATCGTGTTTGGTTTAGAAATTACTGAGGTCTGCTCTATCATGTTACTGATGAAATTCTCCAGTAATTTCCACGGCTGTCGTATTTTTAAACGGTGCATGATGACAAATCATCATTGTTTAATGCCGAATGTTTTATGTCATCCATCGGAAATATCACCGACCGGTCCACCAAAGCATTTCGACTGGATGTTTGATGCTACAAATTCAAAATACATTGGAAAACCAGATTTAATATAATTAATCAATTAATCATTACTCGGCGCCAGCCATCAAAATCGGCTTTTCGTGCGATACTTGGAAATCACTGTCATTTTTATCGGGCGCTGTTGGTCCGCGGATTGTTGCAGAAATACCCTATTTTGAAACACAACACAGTACCCTAGTGATGGCTGATTGTTTTAGGAAGGCGGAGAACTCACAATCAAGTATCCCTGTGAATGGTTTGTATTTATGAAGAAAGTAAATTTATCAAGAGAAAGATTTTAATATATAAAAGTTAAATTAAAAGTTGTGGACGAAAAAGCGTAAAAAGACGGAGCAGTGTAATTCGATGATCAATTTTGAAAATGATTTTTCGTACCTTTTCAGTGAATTCACTTCTCAAAAATTTTATTTATTGATTCATTCATTTTTTTATTTTTATTTACTTTTTCACTTTCAAATTTATTTTCTATTTATTTTATTTATTATTATTATTATTTTATTTATTTATTTACTTATTCACTTTTTAATTATTATTTATTATTTTATTATTACACTATTATTATTATTATTATTATTATTATTAGAATTATTATTATTATTATTATTATTATTATTACAGAATTGGCTTCCCAGATTGTATACGGATGGGGTTTGGCGGGGGGGGGGGAGGAGGATACGATATTGGTTTATTAGGAAAAACTCAAAGACAGAACGGAAAATGTTCCCAATTTGGAAGATAATTTGTTTGATCAGCTTCTCAATAAAAACGCCAGATTGGAGGCCTGATCTTGTGCAAAATGGGGTCGGATGATGAAGAAATTAATGAAGAAAGTAATTATCTTTTTTCGCAGTGTGCAATAATGAAGTTGCGTTGTTAAGTTCCTTTGGTTTTTTTTTTTGGAAGAAATTTTACCGCATTTATTCTGGGATAGAATCTTCCCGGCTATCTAACCAACTTTATTTCCGGGGCAGCGGGAATTTTATATATATATATATATATATATATATATATATATATATATATATATATATATATATATATATATACATACAATATATATTTAAATATATATATATGTATATACACAATATATATTAAAAAATTATCTCTCTCTCTCTCTCTCTCTCTCTCTCTCTCTCTCTCTCTCTCTCTCTCTCTCTCTCTCTCTCTACATATACAAATACATATATATATGTATATATATTTTTAAATAACAATATACATATATATAATGTATATGTGTAATTAATAAAAATATACTATTATCTGCGTACGTGCCATTATCCCATCCGGGCGAGAGTGAGGGAGAATCGCTTTTAATAGTCTGGCAAAAAATAACGGTCGTCGCATGCATTCTGTGGTGGTGTAGACATTGACGCGAAATTATTCACGCCGCTGCTGCCAACACCATCATTCACTACACATGCCAAGCATTCCACATCATCAGATCTTTATAAAAATCATATCTGGCTCGGCACCAAGATTGGTGTTGATCATTTTTGCGGCGAGAGCGTTCTGTGATGGAACCCGATGCACTTTCCTTTCTCTGTCTCTGCGCACGCGCAAGAGCATTGTGTGTGTGTGTGTCATGTGTGTGTGTGTGTATATATATGTATATATATATATATATATATATATATATATATATATATATATATATATAGGCTATATTTAATCATTTTGTAGAATCGTTTCGTGTCTAACTGTGTGTTATTTGTTTGTTTTGATGTTTGTATGTGATTTTGTTTCCAGAGCATTTGGCGTATTTCCATAATTTTATCTCTCAATTTGTTTAAAATTCCAATAGAGCTTCTAAATTCTTAAACATGATGGACTAAGTGTGGATAATTCACAGGGTATTCTAACAATTATTAATGTTTGCTGATACCCGAGAAAGCATGCAGAAAGGATGAACATCAATAATGCAGCCAAAGTCAATTTAAAAATAAGTAAAAAATGCGCCGAAGTTTCTTCGGAGCAATCGAGTTCTCTGTACAGCGTATAATGCTGCATAAAACCCATCAGCCCGGCCCATGAAACTGTCA
>NC_089771.1:34015383-34017883 GCF_040412425.1 Macrobrachium rosenbergii
ATCGTATTACAAGAATGTTGTTTTCCGCCTTCAAGATTTGTCTGTTCGCCTCAAAAAATAAATAAAATAAAATAAAATAAAAAAACTCGGAAGTTATTTTGTTCTTTGTTGTCGATTCTTTTATTTTTCAGTGACATGATTCAAGATATTAAGAGAACAATGGCCATCGCCCTAAGTACAATGTAACTGAGAAAAAGCCTTTAGGTGTGAAATTCACCGAGATGAGAATTCATTTAAAGCTTGGGTAAGTCAAGGACCCTCCGTCACAAAGGACTGAAATGGGCCATTGGTGATTCGCGAGTCATTCTTCGTTAGCATTTTTTTTTTAGCTTTTTAATTTGTCGTAATTAGAGATAGAAATTTGAAATCTAAAGGTTTTTGGAATTGTCGTGTAATTAGAAATAAAGATTTAAAAGCTTTAGGTTTTTGGAATTGTCGTTTAATTAGAAAATAGGAATTTGGAATCTAAAGGTCTTTGGAATTGTCGAGTAAATAGAAAATAGGAATTTGAAGTTAAAGGTTTTTGGAATTGTCGTGTAAATAGGAAATAGGAATTTGAAGTTAATTTTTTTCTGGAATTGTCGTGTAATTAGAAAATAGGAATTTGTAATAAGGAAATAAATAATTAGAATCTTTAGGTTCTTGGAAGTTTTAGAGATAACGGTTTTGCTGATAACGGTGATTCTAGAATGACCGTGACTAAGTTTGCGCTGTGTAATTGCTGTAAAGGTACAGCAATTAATCATAACAAGAGTAATGAACATTTTCCAAACATGGGGTATAGTTGTAATTGTTATTTATCGAGGTGTTTCTTTTTAATTTAATATCTTAATATATAACACATGTTATTAAAATAGTTTTTAATATGTATTGAGAGAGAGAGAGAGAGAGAGAGAGAGAAAGAAAGAGAAGAAGAAAGAAGAAGAAGGAAACAAAAAAATCATTTTTGTCACCATTTTATGATTTCCAGTATCGTGACAAAAAAAAAAAAACTAGATTTGTTTAAGAGAGGAAACCCCTAATTCATGTGTTCCTTGTTTGACTCACCAACCAGGAACAAAGGACGAGTTAAATAATTCTGATTTAGAGGATAAGCAAAGCCCTGGACGTATATTGATCAAAACGAAAGCAACAAAATCACTGGATTCAGTGGGAATGCCAAATTGATCGAGACTAACACTATGATTGAGTTCTCATAAAAGAAATTAACAAGTAAAAGAATAGATTGAAGTTTTTCGGCGCAATCAAAGTTTTCTGTACAGCGTAGAATGCTGTATGAAACTCTCAGCCACAGTCCATAGCTTTCAGCCACGGCCCCATTGGTGGTACATGTTGTTGGCACCTATAGCGGTGCCAGACGGACAGTCATAGCTAACTGTAACGTTAAATAAAATAAAAACTGCAGGGCTGAGGGCTGCGATTTGGTATGTTTGATGACTGGAGGGTGGATGATCAACATAGCAATTTGCAGCCCTCTAGCCTCGGTAGTTTTTAAGATCTGAGGGCGGATTGGAAAAAGAGCGGACGGACTGGCAAATAGCCGTCTCAATAGTTTTCTTTTACGGAAAACTAAAATGGGAATTTCCTGACATTCTCAGGTTCACGTCACAATTATTTATTCCTCAGGGATTTTCCCAGAGCGTTTCACCTCATTGTGACGTTGTTGAAGACAGTATTTGAATGCCAGTAATTGTGCGTGTTTTTGTTTGCCATGTCTCTGCTTAATACTTATGTCTGCATTTGTTTTTGTCAGTGTTTTTTGTTTTCGTGCAGAATCTTTGTCATTGTTCGGTGACTGTGTGTAAGTTGTGTATTTTTTGTTTCATGGATATTCTTGTAAGTGTGGATTTGTCTTTTCCAGGAACATCCGTTTGAATCAAATTCAAACTTTTCACATTCCTTGCAGTATTGTTAACGTAGCTATGAAAGTCTTCAGTAATGAAAAAAGATTTAACCAGACCTATGAAAGAGCCAACCCAATCCACCATATCTGGAATGTTAGAATGACAGCAACCTAGAAAGTGAAGTATTTTCTGGATCAATTCTTCTGATTGGTTTCTGAGAGAGAAATTACCTTATATCAATTCACTGGACAAGAGATTTTGTTTAGGTTTAGAATTTCTTTTGATTAATCGTCTTTTTTTTTAAGTTATTGGTTCTCCAGATAGGTTGGAGAAAACAGTTCTATATGTTACTCTTCGAATGTCAGTTGATTTCATTCCTTTTACTGTAGCCCCGTTCCTATTCTCTTTTTTCTATCATGCTTTCCACCCTCTCCTAACAATTGTTTAATAGCTGCAACTGCTTTGAGGTTTTCCTCCTGTTACACCTTTCAAACCTTTTTACTGCCAGTTTCCGTTTCAGCGCTGAATGACTACATTCTATTAAAGTGTCAGTTGAAGATTGATGACTCTTAAGAGTACATTGTGATTAGTGTTTTCCAGATCTGTGTAATGGTTTTCATTATCATTCTGGAATTGTTCTGGATAAGCTACAGATT
>NC_089771.1:34022883-34050383 GCF_040412425.1 Macrobrachium rosenbergii
ATTTAAATCTAAGGCTTTTTGGCAAGAGAAGAAAAAATTTTAAGTGGGCCAAAGACAAAAATTTGTAGAGAGAGAGAGTCTCTAAAATCTAAGGCTTTCGGAATGAGAAAGAAAGATTTTAAAGTGGGCCAAAGACAGAAAAATTTGTAGAGAGAGAGAGAGAGAGAGAGAGAGAGAGAGAGAGAGAGAGAGAGAGAGAGAGAGAGAGAGAATATCTAAAAATCTAGGCTTTGGAAAGAAAAAGGTTACAAAGCAAGTCAAGAAAAATTTATAGAGAGAGAGAGAGAGAGAGAGAGAGAGAGCGCTCTGTCTAATGGAGCCCTGACTTGCCTTTTCAAAAAATGAAATCATAGAAACTGAAAAAAGATAAGGTAATCTGTTGGTGGTGTAACCATTTCCATTGTATTTCTCTGTATTCGTATAATTACGCCTCTTCATAGATAGTGCAAGCGATTATACCGAATATTTCGAAGTCAATTTAGGTAGATTTGGTAAACAGACAAAGATTTTTATCGTCAAATGAAGGTCGACGGAAGTGGCGACTGAATACCCTTATCCAGGTCAGATCTGAATGGGGCGGGAAGAACACGTGGAATGGAAATTCAACCGTATCCATTAAGGAAACATACATCAGGCTTTCAAAAAAAAAAAAGGAATAAAAAAGAAAAAAATTGAAAATATTTATGGAGAACGCCAGTTGCCGGAAATGTTAGCAGAACATTTCAGATACATTTTCCTTTGCATTCAAACAAATGATCTACGCTCTGTCAAAGGGAAAAAAAATGCGTATTTTTTTACTCTTCATAGTCTACGAAACCTTGGCCGCCACAATTCGAGATAAATTGCGAAAGCGGACGGCACGAATTTATTTGGCAAAAGGGCCAGTCATTTCTCCCCATGACGCTACCAGAATAAGTTTGGGAATGAACTCGGAACTTTTGAATTTGACCCAGACTTGTATATTTGAAGTATGCAATTGGTATATTTTCGACTTGTCCCTAGCATACATTTGTTTTTTTTTTCTATGTAATGGACTGATGTTGCAGAATAAGATAAATTTTAAGAAGTTCTTCTAAAACATCATCTGTCATAACAGCCAATTTTTTGTTTACCGAGTTATTCATGTTTGATAAATATAAAGAAAATAAAATCATTATATATGTGCATATATAATATGTGTATATATAAATATATATATATATATATATATATATATATATATATATATATATATATATATATATATATATATAATTTTACTCACATCAGGATCAGACCCAGGTTTTTATGACTTGTGTGGCCTGGTTGCAGCGCCCTAATTCTTTCATTTGAAAAGACCTGGGTTTGATCCTGATGTGAGCTAAATTCATTTCTATTCCCACACAATAATTGTGTGTTGATATTTCTATATATATATATATATAAATATATATATATATATATATATATATATATATATATATATATATATATATATATATATATATATATATAAATATAATTATCCACATTAAGTTGATCTCAATGGAATCATACTCAAAAAGCATAAACTATAACTTTAATGTCCATATTTGTTTACGTGTCAGGACCTCTTTTGAACAATCTACAACTGTTTACTTTTCCCGAATCCCTTGAAGTTAAAAGCAGAAATATATTTTCCATAGTACACTCACAAAGTATAAGTGTACTTTAGCCCTGTTATAAAAAAAATCCAGTGATCTAGGTCACTGTAGCATATTTGAACTGAACACAAATCTCTTTCTTCGCCAATTACACACATGCGAAAAATATCATATTCCACTTGCCCTGGAACTTGTGCTCAAAGTACAGACTTCTGCTTTTAGCTTTCATTTGGGTAATCATGGATTGTGAGTGTGTTTTTATTTTAGCATTCCATAGAGCCGGGGTCTATTTTTCTCGCTTGGGTCAACAGTAGAGGATGTTTTCAGAGAATTATTTTTAAGATTTGTTAACGTTTTCCTTAAAGGGTTTGTGGAGAAATCGTGGTCCTACTTTGGCTTGTTAATCCACGCAAGACTTTATGTTTATGGCATTTACTGTCATTATTTTATGTATCACGTACGTTCCCAAGGATCTGGTATTAAACACGGCGCCCATTATGCACGTAAACGTGCTTACGGCCGAAACGACCCGAACTTGCTCGGTCTTACCCAAGGCCAAGAGAAAGAGAAGGCCTGCTCACCTCCCCCCCAAAATCCGCCCCCAGTGGAGGCGGAGCTTTAATCTACTTCCTTATTGCGTCAGCAGGTGAATTGCCGTAATGAGCAGGTATACCTCCAAGATACGTCATCGCCTACGTAGTTACCCCAGGTGGGAGGCGGGGACTCCGCCCAATTGGGTAGACCTTTTCTCTCTTTGCTTTGGTTTTACCCATGTAATCCCCTAACTCTAACACACACACACACACACACACACAAAGGTTAAATCTTTGCTACCGCCACGCTGCTGGGAAGAGGTTACAATACCAAAGACTATACCTCTTGTCTCTGAAGGCTTAGAGAAGCCTCGTTTATGAAAATGGGAAAGATAGCATCAAGATTCAAGGGGCTTACATATTCATTACCTGATGAAGATATAGTGGTTATTTATAAAATTCTCTCTCTCTCTCTCTCTCTCTCTCTCTCTCTCTCTCTCTCTCTCTCTCTCTCTCTCTCTCTCATGCTAAGAATTCTGTTACCAGACCTGGATTAAAGCTTTGTAAATATATGAGAATTTGGACTTGTAGTTATGATTTATGGATCCTGTATGAAACATGCATGGGTATGAGGTAACCATACCTCTCTCTCTCTCTCTCTCTCTCTCTCTCTCTCTCTCTCTCTCTCTCTCTCTGTATGTTAAGGTTTATTTATGTGTGCCATTGTACTTTTGGGCCATCCTGAGAAGGAGAAGTAGCACAGAGAGAGAGAGAGAGAGAGAGAGAGAGAGAGAGAGAGAGAGAGAGAGAGAGAGAGAGAGATAACCAAACGTCTGTAAAACGATTTTTGGCAGAGGGTACATATACATATATATATATATATATATATATGGTGGGCCATACTTATAATCTCGCAGGGTAAACATGACTAGTGGTTTTAACACCCTTTGCCAAAAGCATCACACACCACTTATCATACCAAACATTCCACATCAAAGGAACCATCTTTCAAGAAGTGATGTTTTCCCATAAGGTATGACAAATTGGTCGATGAAATCTCGTTCCCCTTTTTCTTCCTCTCAGCTTTTCTGTCCGTCCTTGAATTAGGATGTGCGGGCCATGTCAAAGTTAATAAATGTATGTGCCTGCAAGCAGGCAATCTTTGCTTTGATGGGTATCGTTTTATTCCTGCGTTTAAGCTTTTCATGTTCATACATTATATCAAAGCTTTCATGGAGATCGAACTAATGTGAAATATTTTTGTTTTTTTCAGCCCAGAAGAATCTTCATTTCTTGACGGGACTGGAAGGTAAGGTAAGTGCGTTTATGTAGCTGTAATCAAAGGCTCCCCAGCTGCAACCCCTTTCGTTCCTTTTACTGTATCTCCTTTCATATTCTCTTTCTTCCCATCTTCCTTTCCACCATCTCCTAACAATTGATTCATAGCGCAACTGCTTTGAGGTTTTCCTCCTGTTACACCTTTCAAACCTTTTACTGTCAGTTTCTTTTTCAGCGTTGAATGACCTCATTGGTCCCAGTGCTTGGCCTTTGGCCTAAATTATATAGTCAGTTCATATTCAATTAAGAATAAAGGCCTTTTTGTTCCTAAAGAATTGTTCCAGATGTGTTTTTTTATTTGTATTTTCAGCTATTTAAAGACCAAAGCGTTATTTTATCTGATGTATTTTCTTAATGTATAAGTGGGATTTCATCCGTATTATCTGGACATAGTCTTCAGAAGCTCATTTCACTAAGTTCAGCTTTGATTCGGATTACTGTGAATGGCGCAGAACTAAATAAACTCTCTATAATCTCTTGTATAACACAAATTAATATCAATTTATGGATTTGGGTTTAACTGAGATAGTTTTTAGAGAAAACTATTGTGCTTTGTCTGTCCGTCCGCACTTTGTCTGTCCGCCCTCAGATCTTAAAAGCTACTGAGGCTAGAAGGCTGCAAATTGGTACGTAGATCATCCACCCTCCAATCATCAAACATACCAAATTGCAGCTCTCTAGCCTCAGTAGTTTTTATTTTATTTAAGGTTAAAGTTAGCCATAATCGTGCTTCTGGGAGCGATATAGGACAGGCAACCAACCGGCCGCGGTTAAAGTTCCATGTGCCGCGACTCATACAGCATTACATCGATGACCTTAATTATTCGCAGTAGCGGCTGTACAGAAAACTCGATTGAGCCGAAGACACTTCGGCGCATTTTATACCCGTTTTGGTAAGGTTCGGTTTAAAGATGGCACACCGGAAATGAGATAATTATTTTTAGAATCTCCTCAGCTATTATATATCAAGGACACGAAAGTTAGATTATTGGGCATTAAAGCAATAGACTCGACTTTATGCACTGAATGTTTTCGGGAGTTATCAGAACAAACGTAGAAACTCTTCGGCCACTTGTGTTAATGACGCCCAGATGCTTTGTGTACCGATTTTGTTTCGCGGAGTGTTGGCTAACCACTCCTCTTCCGCATTCCCTTTGTAGGCAGCGGGATTAATGAGGAAGAGAAAAGGGTAAACGATGGGTTAACGAGTCCTATGCACTTGGGAAGAGACTCGCTGGATTTGTCTGTTGTCAGTATCATAGTGAAAAGGTGATTCTGCTATGTATACATACGAACGTTGTGGATTTTTATATTCATTTTTAATGTAGAGTCGTGCAGCTCTCTCTCTCTCTCTCTCTCTCTCTCTCTCTCTCTCTCTCTCTCTCTCTCTCGTTTTACTGTTTTTGGTAATTTGTAAAGAAACATAATTCTTCTCCTCAGTGCCGCGCATAGTTACAAAGTTCTGAGTTCATAAAAGGTATGATAAAATTCCCTCCATGTTAATTGTACCTTTGAGTAAAGAAATCTCCATTACTGACTTATTCCGGATTCTTTTTATTACTGAATTCTTTCTCCCGTAGCGGGGGTGGGGTGGGTGCGGTGCACTGTCGGCATTACTTGAGGGTCTTAGCTGCAACCTCTTTCTTTCCTTTTACCGTACCTCCGTTCATATTGTCTGACGTTCCACCCTCTCCGACAATTGATTCATCAGTGCAACTTCAATTTCAGCGTTGAATGACCATATCATAGATCCCAGCGTTTGGTCTTTGGCCTAAATCCTACACTCTGTTCTGTTACTGAATTTTTTCTTTCTCTTTTAATTACTAGTTTTTGTCCGCTTTTAATTCTCTTCCCCTTTTTTTCTCTTTTCTTTCCTAACTGTAATCGCAGTGTCATTGATCCTTGCTGATGACTGTCATTCAGTCATCAATAGCTCATAACCCTCCGACGGCAACGCTAATTGATTCCCATTAATCCCCTGTCAGAGAGAGAGAGAGAGAGAGAGAGAGAGAGAGAGAGAGAGAGAGAGAGAGAGAGGGGGGCAGGAGATTGAGAGAGAGATTGTGGGAGAGAGGGAGAGAGAGGGAGAGAGAGGGAGAGACAGAGAGAAAGCGAGAGAGAGATTGAGGAGAGAGATGAGGGAGAGAAAGAGAGAGAGAGAAAGAGAAAGATTGCATCAAAAATCAAAGTGATTGCCTATGATCAGAAAACTTTCACAGAGAGAACCAAATCAGTCTCTTATTATTTTAAGCTCTTATTTAGCTTGCGTTTTTGCCTGTTTATTTGTTTGGGTCAAATCTTGCAACTCAATTTTCGACCTGTTCCCTTCGTTTGATGGACTTGAAATTTTGCATGGTAACTCAATCCCGGTGACAATACAACCTTACATGATCAGTAGGTCAGCGGTGACCTCTGGTGACCGTACAGTGACCTCTCCCAGTATCTCAGAATTTGTATGAAGTGAATAACTCTTCGGATTTTTCATACCTTTAACTCGGTAGAATAAAAGCGTTTAAAAAAAATTATATATATTTTTTATGTTTACTCATAATTGAATCTATTTATCATCGTTCCCTGATTGGACTTAATTAGATATTCATCGAGCAGATTGGCAGTAATATTCTTCGCTGATTTCGTATTATTGGGGTAATGATTTTTTCCTTCTTGATGAATGGGGAAGTATTATCAGTCCATTACTATTCCGGTAACAGAGCTTATTGACGTATTTATTAATCCCATTGAAAAAATTATATTGGGTTTTGGAATCTTGTACGAATGATTTTATGGTTTTTCATTGGGTAGATACTTCATGAAATTCTAAATAGAACCAATTGTTAGTCATTGTCTATAGAATGTGTATTTATAGGAAACTTTTTTGTTTTATATATATATATATATATATATATATATATATATATGTATATATATATATATATATATATATATATATTTATATATTATATATTATATGTATATTATATATATGTATATATATAAATATATATATTGATAAATATATATATATATATATATATATATATATATATATATATATATTTATTGATGATAAATAAATATATATATATATATACACACACATATACACACATACATATTAGTGTTTAGTTGCGTACGCAGTTATTCATGTAGCCTATATGTATTACTGAGTTGATACATTGAAGTGACTTCAGTGTGGGAATACATCCAATCATCGCATTGCTATTCGGTGACAGGCACCTGGCTGGAAGAATTTGAATCCAAAGAAGAAGAAATAAAGAGACGACAGCAGTATTCGAC
Organism: Macrobrachium rosenbergii; assembly: GCF_040412425.1. Taxonomy (NCBI): domain Eukaryota; kingdom Metazoa; phylum Arthropoda; class Malacostraca; order Decapoda; family Palaemonidae; genus Macrobrachium; species Macrobrachium rosenbergii. The sequence continues at coordinate 34,029,674 of NC_089771.1, forward strand.
CTCCTTTGAAAAATAGCTCTTGATATTTATAACTCGGTCGGTGCTGACATTTGGGAATCGTGAGACGCGATAAATTTAGTTCGCCTTTTGATTTTTACTCTGCCTTCTATTTTCGTCTGCTTGATTCGCTTTTTGTTTTTTAAAATGAATTACTCTTTTATTTTTTTTTGTTCCGGCGAATGTCAATTTCTCTCGTTGGTGTACTTGCATGACTTTGGGTTTTGTAGTTTATGTTTGTGTGGTTGTGTGTTTAGCATGTATTTATATCTGTGTATGTATTTGTATACAGTATATATTTATATATAAAGAGAGAGCGAGAGAGTATATATATATATATATCGAGAGAGAGAGAGTGTATATGTATATATATATATATATATATATATATATATATATATATATATATATATATATATATATAGAGAGAGAGAAGATGCAAGTAAGATGGAAAAAACAGAATATGAACGGAGGTACAGTAAAAGGTATGAACGAAACGCAAAGCAACACACCCACTGGCTATTTTTTTTATTACTACCCAAGGTACACGCAGCACTTGAATCCGAGGAAAAATAAACCAAACCTACTTGTCAGTCATTCTCCCAGTAAGCTTATCGGTGTACAATACAAGAGAAAACATCGAAAACCTATTCTTTTATTCGCTTTCACCTAAAAAAAAAAAAAACACGTAATAAAGAATGAGTACGTCACTCAATTCATCATTCAGGTGCCTGTGACTGGCGACATTTCATTCATTAATTCCTATCGCTCGCGAGCGCCGTAATCAGGCAGTCATCACTGGATGGCTGGAGTCAATTAATAATGTAATGGCCGCTTGTTATCAGTGGATGTGATGGTTCCCGCTTTGTTACGCTGCCTTTTTCTGATCCATGGAAATTAATGTGTTGTGCAGGCGGGTTTTTGTTTGTTTGTTTGTTTGTTCGTTTGTGCTTGCAGGTCAAAAAGCAACGGCGGGGTGGCAGAGACTGTAGGAAGCGTTGGACACAGGGTATGGCAAGGAAGGCCGCCTCTCTCTCTCTCTCTCTCTCTCTCTCTCTCTCTCTCTCTCTCTCTCTCTCTCTCTCTCCACATATATATACATATACTCGTGCATTAGCTGAAGCCACTGGGAAAGTTCAGAATGAAACAACCAAGTGCCAAGTGCTTTCGTGTATTTTAACACTTTTTCGGGGCACAAAGTGTTAAGATACTCGAAGGCACTTGGCACTTAGTCGTTTCAATTTGAACTTTCCAAGTGGCTTCAGCTAACAAACAAAATCACGCTTACTTTTGCGATTTCTTATTGTGTATATATATATATATATATATATATATATATATATATATATATATATATATATATATATATATATATATATATATATATATATATATATATATATATATATATAAAATGTTTATATATATGTATAATCAAGGCTGATCTTATGCTGGGTAATACGCTTGAAAAAACATGACAACCAATTCAGTCGAAGGGTAGCGTTTAATGAGGCGGAAAATAACTTATATAACTTCGAAGTCTTATACCTCATTTGATAAGCAATAATACCTTGCTATATGGTGACATTGACGTTTGAAATTGTCGATGATACGCAGATATCAAAAGGGGACCATTTGATTGATAATAATGATTAGGTCTACTGAATAACATACGATATAATTCAATAACGCTTAAGTGGTAACAGATGCTTGTCCGCTGGTATAGTGGTCAGTGTCGTGGCTTGCTGCTCAGATGTCGCGGAGGGTTCGCGTCTCCCCCAGGGTGATGAAAAATCACTGATGTAAATATTCCCAGTGATGGGTCGGCTACCTAGAAATCTTGAATTGAGGGTGAATAATATTGCCAAGGCCAGGTGGAAGATTTTATCATGCAAAGTTTAACACGAGCCCATCCTTTCACTGACCGAGATTTTAAATTGCACTACAGTCTTTCTCTTCGAGCGGACGACACCTCCTAATTTCGTAGTCTTTGTTCGTAAAGATGGGACGGGATCTGAATAACAACTTATCAGATATTTCCTACTTTTAGTTCTTAATATATCTTTAGTTCGTACTTTCTCTTCTTGCGTAGAAAACTATTGTGCCGGCTTTGTCTGTCCGTCCGCACTTTTTTCTGTCCGGCCTCAGATCTTAAAAACTACCGAGGCTAGAGGGCTGTAAACTGGTATGTTGGTCATCCACCGTCCAATCATCAGACATACCAAATTGCAGCCCTCTAGCCTCAGTAGTTTTTATTTTTATTTAAGGTTAAAGTTAGCCATAATCGTGTTTCTGACGCCGATATAGGATAGGCCACCACCTTGCCGTGGTTAAAGTTTCATGGGGCCGCCGCTCATACAGCATTATACCGAGACCACCGAAAGATGGATCTGTTTTCGGTGGCCTTGATTATACGCTGTAGAGAAAACTCGATTCCGCCGAAGAAACTTCGGCGCAATTTTTTACTTGTTTCTTTAGCAAATAAGATTACTTCCCACGTTACTGTCTTTAAGTAAAACAAAGAAAATTGGATTTTTGCTTCAACAGTGCAAGGGATATGAATTATTACGTGTTATCATCGTTCTCTTATTTCCATTATTCCTTTTCTTTAGCGAATATGATACTTTCCACATCTACCGATAACCACTGTCGATTGAGGGTCTATCTTATCAACAAATTCATTTACCTTCATAACTGGTTCGGTTACTCTCTGTGTGGGTATTTTCTACCCCTACCCCCTTTTCGCCAATTGGCTTATCGGCCTGGCACGAGGGTATCACGCTTGTTCCAGCAATTACTCCGTCTTTTATTGTGGAAAGGATAAAGGACGTTTATTTGCTTTGTAATTACCTAAAAGGTCTGTGTCATTTGTAATTCTGTATAAGTGAAATATATGTATGTATGAATGTATGTATGTTGGTGTAATATACATAGGTGTATTTATTTAGATTAACGTATAGATTGTTTAATTATGTACATATATATATATATGTTAACTTTATCACATACACAATTGTTCTGTGCATTATACATATTACTAAAAGGCATTCAATCCAGTTTGAATGAGGTCCTTTAGATATATATATATATATATATATATATATATATATATATATATATATATGTATATATGTATATATATATATATATATATATATATATATATATATATATATATATATATATATATATATACATATATCTAGGCTTCAATAAAATGGGGTGGTTTAGATTCCAGCTTCTTAAATTTAGACAATACACACGTACATATTTATATATATATGCATTTAGTTTATGGCAACCGACATTCATGATAGACACGGGCAATCAATTACCACCATTGCTGTTCAACTTAACAAGACATTTCTGTTAGGTTAAGAAACACAAAGAAGTGCTAATAACCCTGACAGTCACTTGTTTCATTAAAAACACACTTGGTCTGCATGCAAACTTTCCACCCCTTGGCTATCACACTCCACCTATATAAGTGTTTTTTCTTTTTTTTTTGTCGTGCATTTTTTATGAAAACCCATTATTAAAGACGTCCCCAGGTATACTTAGCAACGTGGTGCGTGGACAAACATTGCTATAGTCTGTGTATAGAAACTGGTTTAATATATGTTTGTATATATAATATATATAATTATATATATATATATATATATATATATATATATATATATATATATATATATAAATAAAGGTTTGAATGTGGTTTCTTTATTGATGACAGCGTATACCATTTTCCTGTTGATATGTAAAGTATATAACTGTAAAATGAAATCATAATACCACAGTAATAATCATTATCATAACTTCATACGTCCTTTTAACCCATATCCCACAATTACATAACCTCATAACAGTTATTTTGTATACTGGTAAAACATTCATAACCTAACTATATTTTGCATGTAGACATGGACATGGCGAATGTTTGGGCGTCGATGTAACTTGTGATTTAATGTTGAAACCATATCATTTTAAATATAAAGACATTAGACATCTAACAATGATTTTATATACAGAAATAAGCATTGAAAATACAGACCAAAATATATACAATTTATGAAGAGGGAATTTATTTCCTTCAATAAAATTTTATTTGAGCAAAAATTGACAATTCATAAAATGACCGAGCGGGTTGGTCGATTCATTTTATCTATTCAGGAAGAGAGAAGTAAGAATGACAATAAAAAAAGCAAAGAGAAAAAAGAAAACGGTCAATAGATTTCAAAGATTTTACCAGTTAGTGCTGTCGTCTCTCTCTCTCTCTCTCTCTCTCTCTCTCTCTCTCTCTCTCTCTCTCTCTCTCTCTCTTTTGGAACCAACACGTAAGTTATTTATGAAAAAAGAAATCGTTCAATAGAGTTCAAAAATTTTACCAGTTTGTGCTGTCATCTCTCTCTCTCTCTCTCTCTCTCTCTCTCTCTCTCTCTCTCTCTCTCTCTCTCTCTCTCTCTCTATTTATAACAGTGGATTACGACAGTTTCATATTTTTTTTATTGCATCGACGTATTGCAGAATACACCTGAATCAACTGACGTACAAAATAATTGATGAGAATTGTGCAGCATTTGCCGTGTTCCCTTGGTACTAAGGAATCATTTGAAGCTAAATTTATTCTTTTTAGTTTTCTGTAAAAGAAAACGATTGCGCCGGCTTTGTCTGTCCGTCCGCACGTTATTCTGTCCGCACTTTTTCTGTCCGCCCTCAGATCTGAAAAAAACTGCTGAGGCTAGAGGGCTGCAAATTGGTATGTTGATCATCCACCCCCCAATCATCAAACATACCAAATTGCAGCCCCCTAGCCTCAGTAGTTTTTATTTCATTTAAGGCTAAAGTTAGCCATAATCGTGCTTCTGGCAACGATATAGGATAGGCGACCACCGGCCCGTGGTTAAAGTTTCACGGGCCGCGGCTCATACAGCATTATACCGAGACCACCGAAAGATAGATCTATTTTCGGTGACCTTGATCATATACGCTTTAGCGGTTGTACGGAAAACTCGATCGCGCCGAAGAAACTTCGGCGAATTTTTTACTTGTTTACATATGATTAAAATGTTTTATTTAATTTTTTATCAGGAACATTTTAATGACAATGATAACAACGACTCTGAAATACAAATGGGTTATTTATTTGATTCGTTTAAACAAGGAAGCAGAATATAGTGCTGTATTTGCCAGACACCCACCTCGGGCGAATATGCACCTTGCAATAAATATTCACTTACGTTCCTTGGCAGTATAAAAGAACGTTATCCTTTGAATATTCTATGGCGCGTCAATTCTCACAGTTCTTTAATACATTGATTCCGGATATGCTAACAGATTACCGGTTTTTAGTCATTTTGATGGCACTGCCAATTGTGGATATTCTTCTGGAGAGCGTTTTTGAATTTCCTTGACAGAACTGTGGAAGGTTCGTAACGTTCAGAGAATTTGGCTGTTTTGAATATTTCATGTTCAGGTGTCCTTCTGAATTGTATGTTTTGTGAGAGACTCGATGTGAATATTCTTTTGTCCTTCTGAATCTATTGAAGGGAGTGGTTTGTCGTATTCTCAGGCGGTGTAGTTATTTTGTGTATATTTTGCTATATACTCATGTGTATATTCTGTGGGGCTACTTCTCTGAATATTATGCAGTTTACTAATTCTGAATGTTCTCAGAGAATCCCAGGTTAAGACTTATAAAAAAAAAATGCTGCTGTAAGGTAAGCTGACATTTTAGGGAGGGTGAATTCCACGTCAACACAAACAAGTAAAAATTGCCCGGAAGTTTCTTCGGCGCAATCGAGTTTTCTTTACACCAGCTACAGCGCATAATCAAGGCCACCGAAAATAGATCTATCTGTCGGTGGTATCGGTATAATGCTGTGTGAGCTGCGGTCCATGAAACTTTAACCACGACCCGGTAGTGGCCTGTCCTATATCGATTATGGCTAACTTTAACCTTAAGTAAAATAAAAACTACTGAGGCTAGAAGGCTGCAATTTGGGATGTTTGATGATTGTAGGGTGGATTATCAGCATACTAATTTGCAGCCCTCTAGCCTCGGTAGTTTTTAAGACCTGAGGGCGGGCAGAATAAAGTGCGGGCAGAAAAAAGTGCGGACGGACAGACAAAGCCAGCACAATAGTTTTGTTTTACAGAAAACTAGAATGAAGTTATAAATATTCCGTAAAATAGCTCTATTTTGAAGAGAACTATTTCTGTATATTCTTTAAAGAGCACAAGTTCAAATATTTTAAGAGGAAACTAAAAACTCTTTTAAAAACATACCCAAAGTTACTTTAGAATAGGGACTCAGGTCTCCTGTTAACCAGAACATTTACAGACAGGCCAATCTGAATGTTATTTATGTTGCCAAGTAGTAGGACGTTTATAAGGTGGAGGTAGTACCCCCACTGAAACTCTGTGCAGTAACTAACAGTCTGTCTAATCACACTTGTCGAGGATGTTGAAATATCGTAGCGATTATTGTCATGCTATGGAATGAGGTAATTGAAGGTAGGGTAATTACCTGCTTTTGGGAAAGAATAGAGGTAGAGGAAAGGACTGGTTAATCTGCCGATAATCACTGAGGAATTAGGAGGCGGGTAATCGTTTGTTGCAGAGAAAAGTCGTATTATTATTATTATTATTATTATTATTATTATTATTATTAAATTATTATTATTATGGAATAAGTCCTTGTTGCCAAAGGGGCTACTGACTTGATTATTATTATTATTATTATTCATTATTATTATTATTATTATTATTATTATTATTATTATTATTATTATTATTATTATTATTATTATTATTATTCAGAAGATGAAACCTTTCATATGGAACAAGCCCACCAAAGGGGCTACTGACTTGAAATTTAGCTTCCAATTATTATTATTATTATTATTATTATTATTATTATTATTATTATTATTATTATTATTATTATTATTATTATTATATCCAGAAGATGAAACCTATTCATATGGAACAAGCCCACCAAAGGGGCCACTGACTTGAAATTCAAGCTTCCAAAGAATTTGGTGTTCATTAGGGAGAAGTAAGAGGAGGTAAAGGAAATACAGAAAGAAGAGATCTCACCTATTAAAAAAAATTAATTAATAAATAATAACTTAATGAATAGATAAAAATGTCTTAAAATGCAAAGAGAACAGTATTAAGGTAGTAACTGCGATTTGAAAAACTACGAGGATATTTCAAGAAAGATGCAATATTTGATAAACTTCAAGGATATCTAGTAAAATTCCCTCCCAGATTTAAAGGAAAATAAAAAAATAAAGAGAAAGAGTGTTTTTATTTTTTGGGAATGAATTAGTGAGATACTTGACACTGCTTCTTAGCGACTCTTGTTAAGAGAATAACGAATATAATTAGAAATTTTTAATTTTTCCCTAGGGCGCCCTACCCCCGTGGAAATTGCTGACGCCCCCCTGAGAACCACTGGTCTAGAGAGCCTTAGACTCTGAACCTTTAAAAGAGGCTATATAGCACAGGTAAGACAGGTATGCAAGCCTGCTTCATACCTGTAGCCCGCGCGTGGCCTAATTAAACCCAGGTGACACAATTCATTCCAGTAACATTCACGTTGCAAATTTACACTTCACACGATTGCGTGCAGGCGATGGTCGGTCGCATGTCTCTCCCTCGTAAACACCGGCATATATTTTTTTTCTCCAAACAGTTATTAAGGAGGTGATGACTTAGTGAGTATGAAAGTCCTTATGGGTTACGTAACGCAGAGCCCGACGAATATTGTTAATCATTCTCAGCCGTATCGAAGCGTTCGTAGAAGCGCATGCAATGTTGTGTGCTTTATGGAAACGCTTCGTTCGTGTGTGTGTCTGCTTGCTGCAATGATTAAGTTCCGTCTCTAAAAGCGAAGTAATGAGTTTCCCAGCGAGAGGTTTTAAAGCAACGCCAGATAATTAATGAGCTGATTGTGTCGGTGATTTTTATAATGATGTAGTGACGAAGATGGCGATGAGATTATAGAGAGAAGTGTTTGTTGCGGGGGCAGAAAGCAAATATGCAACGTTATTTAATTCGTGCAAGCACGCACAAACACACAAGCATATATATATGTATATATACACACTTACAGTATATATATGTATATATACATATTTATATTATATATATATATATATATTATATATATATATATATATATATATATATATGTATGTGTGTATGTGTGTGTATGTATGTATGTATGTGCGTGTTTGCATTTGTGTGTACACTGTATTGCCGACCTAGGTCTTCGTGTCACATTGCATTTTGCACAGAGATTGCAAACATACCATTCCACTTGACCTCGCTACGGTCAAACACATTGATCGCGTGTCATTCTTTTCGTCGGGCAAAGGATCATTTGTTACTGTAGGTCCGGCGATTTACAGTGATATAATGACCAATCCCTGGAGCTCCTTCTTCTGTGTACTCACAGTTCATTTTCTTAGTTGTAAATAGGTAAGACGGATGACCTTAGGTCAAAGGAAAGTTGACCTGGAAAGCAGATTTTGGTAGGGAGTATTTGCCTGTTTACTGAAGAATAATTCGTTCCTCTTAGTTTATTGTCTGTCCGTCTGCACTTTTCTCCGTCCGCCGTCGGATCTTGAAAACTACTGAGGCTAGAGGGCTGCAAATTGGTATGTTGATCATCCACCCTCCATTCATCAAACATACCAAATTGCAGCCCTCTAGCCTCAGTAGTTTTTATTTTATTCAAGGGTAAAGTTAGCCATGATCTTGCGTCTGGCAGCGCTATAGGTGCCAAACAACACAGGCCATCACGTGGTTAAAGTTTCTTGGGCCGTGTCTGAGAGTTTCATACACCATTATACGCTGTACAGAAAACTCGATTGCGCCGAAGAAACTTCGGCACATTTGCCGTTAAGTTTTGGTTCCAAGTTTTAGCAAATGCTTTCATGCAAAAGCATTAGAAATCTCTAGTTTAGTTATTTTTTTTTATTCTATATTTTACCGCTTGATCACATAAAATGTTTTTGACTCAATCCTTTTACCGCAAGGCATCTGTTTATTATCTTTAAGGAATTTAATGTTAAGTATAGAGACTTGGTTTATTTTAATGTCTAGGTAAAGGATGTGGAGTTGTACCTGCACCAATTGGATAAAGACCCACTCCTCAGGATAGAAATTTTAGTCACAAAGCATCGAGGAAATTGTCCACTTTGCAGTCAGAGAACTAAGTAGATTTTTAATAGGTTCTCATTCATCATTAAACGTTCATACATCTTGATAATTTTTAATGGCAGGTTTGTTCTTCAAGCTTGACGTGATTCTTGTCTTAGTGTCCTGTGAGAATTGTATAAGTAATAAGCACATGTTATTGTTATTGTATATTATTATTCAGAAGATGAAACCTATTCGTATGGAACAAGTCCACCAAAGGGGCCACTGACTTGGAATTCACGAAGCTTCCAAAGAATATTAAGGTGATAATTAGGAAGAAGTAAGAGGAGGTAAAAGGAGATAAGAAAAAAGAAATCTCGCTTATTAAAAATGAAAAAAGTAAATTAATAATTTAATAGATAGATAAAAATGTATTAAAATGGAAGGAGAATAGTGCTAGGATAATAATGCATTGCATCAGCGATATCGCAATCAGGCTTGACGTGATTTTTCTGCCCAATTGTTCTTCAAGACTTGTATAAGTAATGAGTCCATGCTTGCTTACACAGTGACGTAAGTTTGGACATATTCGACGTCTCCTCAATGACACATAATACGAGGTTCCGTGTCACTTCGTTGTTGCCCAGACACGAATGCGATTTATGGTTCGCAGCGATTTTTTGGAAAGGAATTCGCCGTCGATAAATCTGTACTTGGCAGTTACACGCAAAAAAAAAAAAAAAAAATAAATAAAAAATAAAAAAGTTTAAAACTGTGCAGAAGTTTCTTCGGCGCAATCGAGTTTTCTGTACAGCCTCTACGGCGTATAATCAAGGCCACCGAAATCAGATCTATCTTTTGATTGTCTCTGTATAATGCTACATGAGCCACGGCCCACGAAACTTTAACCACGGCCCGGTGGTGGCCTATCTTATGGAGAGATTGAGAGAGAGATTGAGGAAGGAAAAGAGAGAGAGAGAGAGAGAGAGAGAGAGAGAGAGAGATTGGGGGAGAGAAAGAGATTGAGGAGACAGAAAGAGAGATTGAGAGAGCGGAAGAGAGAGAGAGAGAGAGAGAGAGAGAGCGAGGCTCGTGTTAGATATTCTGTGCCAGAGTGTCACAGCGATATACGAGAATAGTGACGCAAATGGTTTGCAGTCACGACATTCGGGATTGCACCGACATTTGTTGCTCTTGTCATAATTTTTTTCTTTTTTTTCTTTGTTTTTGTTTTGATAGAATGTTTTTGCTGACTTTTGCTGTCAGGGTCTTCTTTTTTTTTTTTTTTTACGAAATGAAGATGTTTTTCGTTTTCTCTTTGTGTCATTATATTATTTCGCGTCTCGAAAGTTGAAGTAGGTATTTTTATATTTTTTATATATAGTTTTATTTATATTTTTGATTGATAATATTAATTTTATAATTAATAATAATAGTATTAATAATAGAGAAAAAATTTTTGTCCCTTTTATTATTATTATTATTATTATTATTATTATTATTATTATTATTATTATTATAAGTTTTCTTGAGGCTTTTATCTTTATTGTAATCTTTCAGTTATTATTATTATTATTATTATTATTATTATTATTATTATTATTATTATTATTATTATTATTATTTTATTATTATTATTATTATTATTATTATTATTATTATTATTATTATTATTATTATTATTATTACCACCTATTCTTGTTTTCGCAGCGCGGTCTGAACGGCTGAACCTAATCTGCTTCGACAGTTTTTCTTCATATTTCTAAACACACTTTCCCCGAGTAATTAAGCCATTTATCACCAGGATACCCCCCCCCCCAGCTCCCAACCCCCCTACCCCCCTCCTGATTCTCATTGTCCTCTAAATTATCCGGCGATTTATGAAAACTTATCATTTATGTACCCCTGTCCATTAAGACAGGGTAAAAAAAAAAAAAAGTAAAATGCCACTTAATTTATGCATCAGCTGGCGGAGGAGGGGACGTTTTGTCGTAAATATAATGTGTCCTGGTATTAAACAGACTTAAACTTTATTTGGGTCAGTAGCTGTTTTATTTGACGACACGTTTTTACAATAAAGCCGTCGAAAAACAGAAGCTTTATTCATTGCTTTATTCTACAACACCTGAACTCACAGACCTCTGATCAGTAACTTTTTATTTTACAACACATTTTACTGTACAAATAAAGCCATTGAAAAACAGAAGCTGCATTCATTGCTTTATTCTACAACACCTGAACTCACAGACCTCTGATTAGTAGCTGCTTTATTTTACAACACGTTTTTACAATAAAGCCATCGAAAAACTGAAATCGTATTCATTGCTTTATTGTACAACACCTGAACTCACAGACCTCTGATTAATAGCTGTTTTATTTTACAACACATTTTACAGTAACACCAGAACACACAGACCTCTAATTAGTAACTGTTTTATTTTACAACACATTTTACAATAAAGCCATCGAAAAACAGAAACCGTATTCATTGCTTTATTCTACAACACCTGAACTCACAGACCTCTGACGATCCTCGGCGATTGCTTACTTAAGACCAGAGATCAATGGACGATCCGCATTGCTATTCTCATACCTGGTCATTCTCTCCTGGGAACAATGGGGAGGCCTTTTGTCAGCCCTCTCATCATTTGTGAGGGTTTCGAGAGGCCTATGACATAAGGCTTTGGGTGGGTCTTGGTAAGGCGTAGGCTGGTATGTCCTGCCATCGCTTTTTTGCTCATTTTAAACGTAGTTCAGGTTTCTTAGTTCCCTTTAGGGGGTTAGTGCACTGTAAGCATTACTTCACAGCGTGTCTTCCCAAGGCCCCTAGCTGCAATCCCTTTCGTTCCTTTTACTGTACCTCCTTTCATATCCTCTTTCTTCCACCTTACTGTTCTTAACCCTCTCCTAACAGTTAATAGTGCAACTGCTTTGAGGTTTTCCTCCTGTTACACCTTTCAGAACTTTTACTGTCAATTTCCGTTTCAGCGCTGAGTGGCCCCATGGGTCCAAGTGCTTGGCCTTTGGCCTAAATTCTATATTCAGCTCAACTCAGGTTTCTTAATCTAGTTCATTTCTTACTTTTGGTTTGTTTCAGTGCTTCACAAACAATTTTTTTCCTATGTTTTTCAGCATATGCCAATGTTTTCTTATAAATATTACCATAACTAAGAAGGTTTGCAACATAGACCTCGTTAATTCTGCCTCCAAGGACCTGCTTCATAGACAGATTTCCCCTTCTGTGCTTGTCAGCAATCATAGACCGGGTTAATTCTGGCTTCGTGGACCTGGGTGTGGCCTGTGTGTGCTATGCATCGAAGACCTTTGGGGTCTTGACTCTAGTTTTGATATAAAACCGATCATTCATTCCTTAGTTGTTTGATGTAAAACCAATCAGTCATTCCTTAGTTGTCTGATATCAAACATATCAGTCATTCCTTAGTTGTTTGATTTAAACCAGTCAGTCAGTCTTTAGTTGTTTGATATACAACCAATCGGTCATATCTTTAGTTGTCTGATATCAAACCAATCAGTCAGTCGTTAGTTGTGATATAAAACCAGTCTGTCATTCCTTAGTTGTTTGATGTAAAACCAATCAATAAATCTTTATTTGTTTGGTATAAAACCAATCAGTCATTCCTTAGTTGTCTGATTTAAAACCAGTCAGTCATTCCTTAGTTGTTTGATATCAGACCAATCAGTCAATCCTTAGTTGTTTGATATACAACCAATCGGTCAATATTTAGTTGTTTGATATAAAACCAATCAGTCAATCCTTAGTTGTTTGATATCAAACCAATCAGTCAATCTTTAGTTGTTTGATATAAAACCAATCAGTCGGTCTTTAGTTTGATATAAAACCAGTCAGTCAGTCTTTAGTCGATCCATACCCTTTACCTTGACCAGGTCCTTTGAATGTCCGTGCCTTTGACCTTTCAAGCGTGGCATACTTTCATATTTCGGCAGGTATCCCCCACGCGCTGTTCGTGATATTTGAATGAGTACTTTTTACGGGTTTTCTCACCGGCGTTATTTTGAGCTCAGATTCACCTCAGTCAGAAGCTGGTATTTTTTTTTTTTTTTTCTTTAGCTTTGAGATATTGTTAGGATTCGTCAGAAGGCGTTGCTATACAGAAATCTTGTTTGATTTTTCTTTTTTCTCTGTAAATTTTCTTTATCTTTAGTTTTATATTGATTGTGGCTGACAGACTTCATGTTCTCGTTTCTTCTCTTAAAACGGTTTTTTTGGTAGATATTATTATTATTATTATTATTATTATTATTATTATTATTATTATTATTATTATTATTATTATTATTATTATTATTAAACTGTCTTTTTTTCCTCAGTCTATTTAAAATTTTTTGTAGATATTATTATTATTATTATTATTATTATTATTATTATTATTATTATTATTATTATTATTATTATTCTTATTAAACTGTCTTTTTTTCCCTCAGTCTTATTTCAAATTTTTGGCAGATATTATTATTATTATTATTATTATTATTATTATTATTATTATTATTAAACCGTGTTTTTTTCCCTCAGTCATTGGGCTAATAACATCAGTAATAGTAATGCAAATACTATAACTAAAACTACAACCGCTAATAATAATAATAATAATAATAATAATAATAATAATAATAATAATAATAATAATAATAATAAACAGTGTGCCTGATAACTCGGCAATTTTCGCAGCGAATTAAGCCGTCATCGGCGTGTCATGTCACGCCAGTTGCGACGCCAAATCGATACGGTGCTTTCAAGCAAGCACTCACCACACGATTATTCAAGGCCCTTCAGTCATGAAGCGTCGCAAGCGCGCCGATCATTCAGACGCTTCCAGTCCTGAAATGACGTCATAATGCGAGCGATATAATGTGAGAAGTAGGTATGAATGGAAGCTTAGGATGGGAACTGTTGTTGACTGTTGCTGAAACAGTTTGTACACAAGTTTGCGTCCAGTTGAATGCGTTGTGGAACTGTTGAACTTCTTTCTCTTATATTTAATTATAGATTAATTGAACTTTTTGGTCCCTTTGAATTACGAAACCACTTAATCTTCATCTATTGATTTTTCGTGAAGAACGAAACTCTATATTTCTCGAAGCATCTGCTAGGACCGGGTTAAAACCCTTTGGGGTCACTATCTAGGAAAGATCCGAATTTTTTTTTTTTTACCAAGGATCTCTCCTTTTCCCAGCCCATCCCGTCTCAGGGTATGCCCAGGTATGCCTATAACGATGCCATTTCTATGCAAATGACGGAAGTGAACATGAGAGGGTGCAACGCCACATAGTCGCAACTACATTAATGTGATGGGGGCTAACAAAGCCTTCTCTCTCTCTCTCTCTCTCTCTCTCTCTCTCTCTCTCTCTCTCTCTCTCTCTCTTCGTAAGTGCTATGGCGCTGAATTAGGTTCGCTTAATATCATTCAACTTTCTACTTGATGCAGGGATGGAGGATCGAGATTTGGTAGTCGGCCGTGAAATGGGAGGAGGAGGAGCAGGAGGAGCAGGAGGAGGAGGAGGAGGAGGAGGAAGAAGAAGAAGAGGAGGAGAAGGAGAAGGAGGAGGAGGAGGAGGAAAATTGCTGAGCGTTTAAAATGTTCTTTCCTTAAACTAGAGAACCTTAGCTTTTGTGCTGGTAAAGCCAAGTATTTTAAGTACGTATGTATATAACAATCCAGGCATTTTAAGTACGTATGTATGTAACAATCCAGGCATTTTAAGTACGCATTTATTTAACAATTCAAGCATTTTAAGCACGTGTGTATATAACAATTCATCTGGCAGCCAAAGAGCTGAAAAATTCTAAAGTACAGTTTTTCTTTTTCTTCTTTTCGAAGGCAAACCTTTGCTTTCCATCCCTCCTTAATTTATGCTTTTAATGCGCTTGCCAATACTCCAGACCTGTTAGAAGCGAAGCATTCTCTCTCTCTCTCTCTCTCTCTCTCTCTCTCTCTCTCTCTCTCTCTCTCTCTCTCTCTCTCTCTCTCGTTGGCCTTGACCTTCAAACACTGTAGTAGCGTTCTTAGGTCACAACCGAATAAACTCGTGTTTTGATCTGGGGAGAATGAAGTCTTAACTTAAAGATTATTGTACCTCTGTTGACACAAGCAGTGAACTGAGTACTTTATTGTCAGTTGGCTGTTGTCATTCGCAGGTTGGGGGTTAAAGGAGATTCAAATTTTGAAAAAAAATGACAAACTCAAGTGATCTGGGCGCCGTCATTTGAGATTTGTCTGCCATTGTTAAAAGCAAGAAGCCGTGATCTTCCCAAATCCTGTTTTGTGTTCAGAATTCCTCTTGTCTATTTCACGGTTCCTTTTCACATTCAGAACAATGGGTCGTTTTTCGTGTCTCTTCCTTTGTTCGACACTTACAGGGGCTTAAGGCTTAGCGAGGGATTAGCGTCTCATTGAGAGAGAGAGAGAGAGAGAGAGAGAGAGAGAGAGATTTGGGAGGAACTGCTCATTATCTTGAATTATCTCTGTGGATGTATATTATTTTAATGATTTCTCAGGACAGAGATATTCATAAATAATGCTTATTGAGAGAGAGAGAGAGAGAGAGAGAGAGAGAGAGAGAGAGAGAGAGAAGAGAGAGAGAGAGAGAGAGAGAGAGCTTTGGGAGGAACTGCGCAATATCTTGAACTATCTCTGTCAACGTATACATGTTTATATCTAGCAATTTTTAGTGATTGATCGGGACAGAGATATAAATAGTTCATATTGAGAGAGAGAGAGATTTGGGAGGAACTGCTCAATATTTAACTATCTCTGTGGAAGGCTATGCGTTTATATATCTAATAATAATTAGTGATTGATTGATCGGAACAGAGATATGCTTAGATAGTGTTCAGCAAAAGAGGAGCCATTTTTTTTTTTTTTTTTTTTTGCTAAAAGTGATTTATACGATGACCTTCGGAGGTCTTTAATTAAAGGACCAATGAAAATAGATCTACCTTTCGGTGGTCTCGGTATAATGCTGTATGAGCCGCGTCCCACGAAACTTTAACCACGGCCCGGTGGTGGCCTGGCCTATATCGTTGCCAGAAGCACGATTATGGCTAACTTTAACCTTAAATAAAATCAAAACTATTGAGGCTAGAGGGCTGCAATTTGGTATGTTTGATGACTGGAGGGTGGATGACCAACATACCAATTTGCAGCCCTCTAGCCTCAGTAGTTTTTAAGATCTGAAGACAGAAAAAGTGAGGACGGACGGATAAAGCCATCTCAATAGTTTTCTTTTCAGAAACATCCTATTCAATATTTCAAGTCTGCGCTATTATTATTTTAACAGCATTCAGTTTCGGCAAATCCACCCCCGCCCCCAAAACATAGTCAGCTCACGCGACCTGAACAAGGGAGCGAGGTTACGTTCATATTTTAGGTTACGTTCGTATTTTAGCAAAGGTTACGTTCTGGAGCTTTTTTTGCCGAACGATGAATATAACATAAAAACCGCAATTTCCAACGGAAGGCGCTCTGGGACGCTGCTGGAGGAACTGGGGAGCGGGGAGATGGGGGCGATATTGGTGGGGGTGGGGGGTGAGTGGATGTGATGTGTTGGGGATTGAGGGAGAAAAGGGAGGAGAAGGGGGGGGATGGTGGTGATTGGTTCGCGGGAGCATTTCAGTTACAGCGAATGGTCTCCAGCGCGGAAATTTAAACATGGGAGATGTCTCGCTATGGTGATTCGCAATGATTGACTGAATATGACAGTTCCGAAGGGATTTAATATATATATATATATATATATATATATATATATATATATATATATATATATATATATATATAATATACACCGGCTCATATGAAATGTTAGTCAACGTCACCTTCACTTTTTAGTTTTCTGTAACAGAAAATTATTGTGCCGGCTTGGTCTGTCCGTCCGCACTTTATTCTGTCCGCACTTTTTTCTGTCCGCCCTCAGATCTTAAAAACTACTGAGGCTAGAGGGCTGCAAATTGGTATGTTGATCATCCACCCTCTAATCATCAAACATACCGAATTGCAGCCCTCTAGCCTCAGTAGTTTTTATTTTATTTAAGGATAGGCCACCTGGGGCCGTGACTCATACAGCGTTATACCGAGACCACCGAAAGATGGATCTGTTTTCGGTGGCCTTGATTATACGCTGTACAGAAAACTCGAATGCGCCGAAGATACTTGTTTTTTGAAGTTTTTGAGTTGTCCAACCAAGGTGGCTTATGGTTTTTCATAGCCTATAACATATCACAACTTCAGCCGTCTGTGTTGTCACGTTTTCAAACCAAAATTGCCTCAAACATCAGTCAATTAGAAGTTATTCACAATATTAAAATCTTTGACGCCAGTCTTCTCAGAATGGGAAAGAAATGGCCTATGGTGCCAGTTCGTCAAAATAGGGACGAATTATTAGTTTTTCAGTTGTCACAAGCAAGCTTTAGTTTCTACATCACATAGATTATAGAGGTTTTCAGCTCCCAGCAGAGCTCCCAAATACGATAATAGGCCCATTGACAGTATGTGTCCATACGTATCCACATGCATGTAGCATATGCATTTACATTCCCCAGCCTCAGATCATCCAGTTAGGCCTAGCTTCGATGCCCAATACATTATATATATATATATATATATATATATATATATATATATATATATATATATATATATATACATATATATTGTTACTTTGCTCAAGCGCCCACTAAAACATTCCCCAGCCTACAAACATCAACCAGTTTAGGCCTAACTTCGACTCCCACACTCACACATGTTCTCATACATACATATGTATATTATACTTTGATGTTCCTTTGGTCCAGTGGCCCCTAAATCTTCTTCTTCTTCGTGTGGCCTCCGGGTTCTTCAGATAAGTAAACACCAGTGGTGGGAGGTTGCAAGCTTTATTGATCAGTCCACTAATTAACAGATAAGAGGGCCCTACGGGCCGACCTTTCCTGAGGACTTTGTCCACACGGAGGGAATGCTATACAGGACTTACTTCTCTCTCTCTCTCTCTCTCTCTCTCTCTCTCTCTCTCTCTCTCTCTCTCTCTCTCTCTCTCTCTTCTTGGTGATCAGGTGGTATAGAATAAGAAGGGTTATTGGGAATGGTTTTAGTTTTGTATGTATATATATGTATATAATATATATATTATATATATATATATATATATATATATATATATATATATATATATATATATATATATATATATATATATATATATATATATATATATATATCATCTTCATTCCTGTTTCTCTTTTTAATTAGATGTTAATTTTGTATATATATATATATATATATATATATATATATATATATATATATATATATATATATATATATATATATATATATATATATATATATTTTTTATGAGACGTTTATATTTTCGATAACTTCGTCAGAGTTATTTTATAAACAATTTCTTCTGTTCGTCAAATTCATCATATTTTCCCACTTTACCTTTTCGTCTTGATCTACTTAATTTCTTAGATTTCTTAGTTTTTCTTGCATAGTTTTCATTTTGCGACAATTACTTCATGCTCCTTTCTCAACTTCTTCAACCAACTTCTTGTGGTTCAGATTTACATTCTTCTTTAACTTCCGTTTGCCAACATTCTGTTATACCAATGACGAAACCGTTATTTCTTGTCCCCTTAAATTCTTGATCTCCTTAAGCTTCGACTGACTCTTCTTTTTAATCTTTTCCTATTGCATTTCATCTTGGAATTTCTTCTCCTTCTTGTTTAGTAATCCACTTCTCACTTCTTCTTTCTTTCACCGTGTCATCCACACCTTTTTTTTTCCTGCCACTTTTCTCGTCCCATTCGTAACCTCCCGTTCCTTCTGTGATGCTTTATTCCCTCCCTCCCTCCCTCCCGCGAAAGCTCGGATCAAGGAAGACGTGGTCTCCGTATCTCGCGGACCAAGGCGGCAATTAGACGTGGGTAAATGAACACAAATCCTCGGGTGCTGTAATTAGGTATAAATCTGCCCCCCGGGGATTGCGCTCGTCCCTGAAACAGGTCGTTTTTCTTTGTCCTTTTTTTTTTTTTTTTTTGGAATAAAAAGCTGGCGTCTTTGTTTTCAAGTGTTATTATTATTATTATTATTATTATTATTATTATTATTATTATTATTATTATTATTATTATTATTATTATTATTATTATTATTGTTATTATTCAGAAGATGAAATTTGTTCATATGGAACAAGCCCACCGAAGGGGCCACTGACTTGAAATTCAAGAATATTATTATTATTATTATTATTATTATTATTATTATTATTATTATTATTATTATTATTATTATTATTATTATTATTATTATTCAGAAGATGAAACCAATTCACGTCGAACAAGCTGGACCGACAATTAGCTGGTGTTATCACCAAACATTGATTTCATCCACCACAACCTAACCTAACCTAACCTAACCTAACTCAGGCTCATTCACTGTCGCAATGCTGAAAGTTAACGTCGACCAGAAAGAGAAAAGGTGTGCAAAAGGAGTTAATTGTACTCTGTCCGACGTCCCACTCGGACTGGGTTAAAATTCAGTGCATCCAGACCCGTTCTCATTAAGTCTTCCTTCGTCAGTAGCCGAGGAAAAGAAGAGAGAGAGAGAGAGAGAGAGAGAGAGAGAGAGAGAGAGAGAGAGGTGGAGATGCAAGCTCTGGTGGTGGTGGGTAGTGTTCGCCTGGGATGACCTTGTTTGGGATTTGGGGGGCTGTTTTCTCTCTTAGGAGATAATTGAAAATGAGTCTGGCAACCTCTCTCTCTCTCTCTCTCTCTCTCTCTCTCTCTCTCTCTCTCTCTCTCTCTCTCTCTCTGAGATATGAAGAAATGGCAATCTAAGTCTCTCTCTCTCTCTCTAGGAAGATAGGAAGAAAAACCTCTCTAAATACGATTCTCTCTCCTGAAGATATGAAGCCGAGAAGATATGAAGAAGTAAGTTTTGCCAGTCTCAATAGCGAGAAACCCAAATACGGATTCGGACGAGAATGAAAGCGATTTGGAACCATTACCTAAAAAAAAAACAAGTAAAAAATCTAGTTTTCTGTACAGCGTATAATCAAGGCCACCGAAAACAGATCTATCTTTCGGTGGTCTCGGCATAATGCTGTATGAGCCGCGGCCCATGAAACTTTAACCACGGACCGGTGGTGGCCTTTCCTATATCGTTCCCAGAAGCACGATTATGGCTGACTTTAACCTTAAGTAAAATCAAAACTAATGAGGCTAGAGGGCTGCAATTTGGTATGTTTGATGATTGGAGGATGGATGGTCAACATACCAATTTGCAGCCCTCTAACCTCAGTAATTTTTAAGATCTGTGGGCGGACAGAAAAAGGGCGGACGGACAGACAAAGCCGGCACAATAGTTTTCTTTTACAGAAAACTAAAAAAATCATTGCACCCGACAAAATCTGAGTGAAATACGAACGGGATGATCAGAGAGGGTGAATGATAAATGAATAATAAATGTGGCTGATCGTTTGGGGCGGCGAAATATGTATCTAGAATTTTATAATAAAAAAT